>NW_011948429.1:1945246-1948849 GCF_000503995.2 Ceratosolen solmsi marchali
TCAGCAGCATCAACAATTACGTTAAGTAGCTTGTAAATTTTCTTATATGACGCCTGACGTTCATTAGTTTAACAGTCACTTTTACAATGACGTTTAATATGAAAATTTTTTCATTATATAATGCTCATAGTTTTATATCTAAAAAAGTACTAAAAATATTACTAAATCTGTAAAGGATTTAAGAATTAACTCGAGGTTACGCGTGTATGCTTAATTACAATTTTTGTTTTTAACGTCCACATTATAAACCTATATTCTATGAATTTCCGTACATCGAAAGCTGATTGTTAAAAAATTGGGAATACATCAATTTTTATTTTTTAACTTATTAATTTACAATTAATTGATTAATATTTAAATAAATTAAGCATACTTTTTATTTTCAATATCAAATACGTAATATTTAAAAATAAAGTGAATAAATAGAAATTCGAATAATCAGATGTATTAGATATTTAAATAGTCACTAATTACGTTATGTGCAAATCATTTTCGTCGTATCAATTAGTTGTTGAACAATTTAAGAGAATATTTATTAAGATTAAATATAACGTTTATAAATTTAAACAGTGTTTTTACATAAGATATTATAAAACAAATTTAAAATATAAATCATTATTTCTAAAATATGTAAAAATCAATTGTTACTTTAGTAAAAAATGTATAAATCTAATTTTGCCAATTGTTTTTAAATAATCAAATTAATTTAATTTTGAAAATCTAAGATATTCAAATCATTCTTAATTACTATAAATATCTATTCTACCGTATGAGAGAATTCAATTTATATTAGAAAAGAAAAAACGACAACAATAAGTATTATTATTGAAACGAAGATTTGATAAAAATATATTGCAAATAACAATTGATTGACGTTGTGCCTACTTTTACAGGAAAAGCATTATGAATCACGGTATGGAGTTCTATCTACTTTTTCCTTTTTTCATCAACAATATCATAAAGATAAATTATTAACATTAGGATAAGACGGCAATTACCATCGATTTTTCTCTACATATATTTTCGAGCAATACTCTCGATAAAGTTGTGCATCTGAGTAAAAGAAAAAGGTTCGTCAGCATAAAACTCCCCATGTGAATGTTATCTGATCATATGAAGCATTTAGCGCGAGCACCGACACAATGGTGACGTTTCCCCACCCTAACCGAAATGCATTCTTCGATTCACGATTAGCAGGGGAGAAAACTTTTATCGGTTCGAGTATACCTTGTGCGCGCGCACACACACAGTGATAGAGAGAGAGGGAGAGAGAGAGAGAGAGAGAGAGAGAGAGAGAGAGAGAGAGAAATAGGGTGGGATAGAGGGGAGAGATAGAGAGAGAGTGATATATATATATATATATATATATATATATAGGGTGGGATAGAGGGAAGATATAGAGAGAGGGAGATATATATATATATATATATATATATATATAGAGAGAGAGAGAGAGAGAGAGAAGTGTAACAAGTACAACACTTTACTCGTTATATGAGTTATGGCAAAAGAAATTGTCCTAGAGAAAAGAACATAGTAATTCCGCTTAAGTACACGGAGGGGGGCAGCAGTGAGATAGCGACGGAGGGATTCGGTATTTATTTAGTACTCGAGCATTAAATATTTTAATCGGGGCTCGGGCGCGTAAAGTGATATTACAAAAATTTACAACTTAATTAATAGGCGGTTAAAGCTGTCCGTCCGTGCGTTGGCACACTACTGACGTACGTAGCCGATACGGTAGGACGACGACGTATATCACGGACATTGGCTACGACCACGAGCTCCTTCACCTTCATTGCCTTCATCTTCTCCTCCTTCTCATCTCAGACTCTTAAGCTTCCACGACGGTTAATTTCCCGGTGTGGCGAGCGCACCTATAATTTGCGGCAAGGTGATGGGCTGATGAAAAAGGGCTTAGAGGGCAATTTCCCATATCGCGTGAAGGGTAAGAAAAAGAAGCGGGGACGACGAGGGAGGGAAAATCCTCTTCCCAGGCTCTTGCCCTCGAGCTATCCCGAGCGCATCGCGCTTATATACCTGTAGGCGGGCGCGGCGCCCCGACACAAAAAAACATACACTCGGATCGATCGCGCGCCTTCTCCGACACATGTACACGCGCGTATGTAACATGCACCCCCCCCCTCCCCCCTCCCGACCGACCGACCACCCGCTCGCGTTCGCTCGCTCTCGCGGAAGGAAAACAATCGGGCGCCCGGCTGCAGGTACGAAGAGAGAGGGTTAGCGTGTGAAAGCTACGTGGGGTGAGATGCACATGTCGCCTCTGGATTCCTCTCCCGTCTCTCCTCGTGCGCTCGCCTTTAAATCCTCTTAGCGTTATTATTAGACGGTTATGGTTCGCTGGAGCCTTCCCTACCTCCCTCCTGCCCATCCGGCTTCGTACCTCCCCGATCCACTATCCACTCTACTCTACTCCGCTCATCCCTCGAGCTTTTGTTCAATTCACATTTAAAGATGCAGAGAGTGGCGAGGCCAATTTGTTGTTGAATAGCCGACTCGGCGATTGGTTGGATTTTGTCGGGTATCTGTGGGATCGCGCGGAGTGTCGTACCGTTCGGAGCAAACAAAAAAAAAAGGCTTTGGGAACATTTAATTAGTAAATGCCGTGGGCGCGTGTAACGAGAGGATAATTACGGGAACGAGATCTCGGAATTCGCGGCAATTGGAAAAGCCAATGTTTACACGAGATATCGTTTAAGCTGCGCTTCCGTGACGTTGCCAACAGATTTTGAAGACTTTCTTCTATCGATATTCTGCAAGGCGTACATCGTAAAAGAAATACCCGCGCACACACACAAGCGAGACACAATATACAAAACGTGTCTCTGTCTTTCTCTTTTACGGATGGCGCAAGGTCAGTGTTCTTGAGGGGCACATACGAGAGTTCTCGAGCTATTGAAAGCGAGGACTGACCCTCGGCGGCGGGCAAAAACCTCTTTAAGGAAGTTTCCCTGACATACAGTCTTGAGAGAAAGTTTTGTCTGCTCTGTGTTCTTTAGGCTGAATAAAAATCTCGTGATCACGCCTTATCGAGAGCAGATGCATGCGTGATTATTAAATGGAACGGCAATTTTCCTCAAACCAATGCCTAAGTCTTGATCATCCCTCTACATTTATTTAATATTGTGTGAAATGGCGAGAGAGATAGAATGATAGACAGATAGATAGTGATGGAGAAAGATAAAAGCAGAGAGAGAGAGAGAGAGAGAGAGAGAGAGAGAGACAGACAGACAGAGAGTGAGAACAAAACAAAACAAAAAAAACAACAACAAAATCTAACGCTCTGTTCCACGCGACGAAATCCGTTAGGCCTGACAAAGGAACTTTATCGACCCGGACTTCGCCGTACACATAAAATTTCACGATAATCCATTCCTTGCTCCGTGACAAAACACGCATTATTGAAATAATCCCCTTTTAAAGCAGCACTTCCCCCTCGGCTCCTAGAGTTCATTACCAGTCAGATTACTAGCGCGGGACGATGCGCGGCGGTGGCGGTGGCGGTGGCGGTGGCGGTGGCTGAACACAAAAGGAAGAGGAAAAAAAAAAAGAAAAAGAACGCTCTTTCCGGTATAATTAATC
>NW_011948429.1:1948977-1958930 GCF_000503995.2 Ceratosolen solmsi marchali
GTTTGTTTTTTTTTTTTTTTTTTTTTTTGTTTTGCTTTGTTTTTTCTTTCACTTTGCCGGCGCTACGAATCAACCAAGTCACTATTTGCAAAAATCGAACGCGACGTCATCGCCGTGCCCCCTCACCTCTCCCTTCAATTGTTCCAGCCGCTGTCAAGTCAGCCCATCTCGGCTCATAGCAACCCGCGGCTCGAAACAACGTGCATTAAGATTTCGAGGGACCTTATTTTGCCGGAGGTAAGGACGCCGCGCTCCGGCAGTAAACAGCCGACGATTACGTGAATGCACGCACGTTTGCGAAACAATGTGCACCGTAAGCGTCGATTGCGCGACAATTGAAATAAAACCGGCCGGCTGCGTTTGCCGAAGATAAGACATCGGGGGCACTTTTACTCGCGCGAATTCACGAGTCCGTGGCGAACTGGGAGGCGATGGTGGTGGGAGCATCTTAACGAGTAAACAATTTAACGAAACCGTCGATACGTAGAGAAAGGCTTGGCCCGATGGAGATTAACGGTCTGTCTGATACACCGACCCCGAATTGAACGCACCCAGCATTATTTGAATCGTTCAAGAGTATCGATTGAATTTCAAGTGCCATTCATCGATGGAGCTGTTTAGGCGGTACGGCGCATCACAGTACAGGCAGAGGCAATAGGGATTCATTATCAACTTTAGATTAATTAATCAATCAATCAATCGAGGTACTAAGAATGCGTTAAAATTAAAGTACATAAGCATGCACGGTATAACAATACAATGGCTTATTATAAATGACAAACAGTAGTAAGAAAGATGATGGCTCATGAATTTTATTAACATAACGCTTTTATCGAATAATCCAAAAACAAGTTGTTGGTATATAATTCGGATTAGTCGAATTGGTCCGTAAGCGAAGGCGCTATTACCCTTCGTCTCTCAGCATTATTCTACGTGCCATGTCGACAGCAAAGCACACATTAATAAAAAGCATGCAAAAGAGAGGGATAGAGGTCGAATAAAATCTAACCACGCTCTATATAAAGGAGGAGAAGGAGGAAGAAAAGAGGAGGAAACGAGCCCCCATTGAAAAATGGTGAAGTAATAGATGTAGATTTTCCGTCGTTTGAAAAGCCATAGGCACGCATACCGTTGGGAAGCACGAGCAGCGTATAAACTAGAGCGCCGCGCCAAATTTTCCGCGACGTGCTTTCACTCCGAACGCGTAAACATACGTCTCCACGTATGTTGGGATTCATAGCCCGTGGACCGATCGACTCCCCCGAGTAATGAAGGGGTGAGTAGTAGCGCGAGAAAAACGTCGAGCGGAAAGGTGGTGGTGATTATGATGATGATGATGATGATGATAATTATGATGATGATGATGATGATGATAATTATGATGATGATGATGATGATGATAATTATGATGATGATGATGATGATGATAATTATGATGATGATGATGATGATGATAATGATGATGATGATGATGATGATGATGATGAGGAGGAGGAGGAGGAGGAGGAGGCGGAGCGCGTATGCTGAGCGTACAAGTTCGCAAAACATTCGATTCCCTAATAATTAAGAGGCAGAGGGTAACGCTGCTCTCGAGGCAGGAAGGAAACAAACGACGGAGTGGCAAGAAGACCGGAAGAGATAAAGCGTGGAAGAGGGGAAGTAGTCGCGGTGGTGGTGGTGATGGTGGCGATTGTACACAGGTACTACTAGAAGAAGTAGCAGTAAAAGTAGCGGAATGGTAGAAGATGAAGTAGTAGAAGTTGAAATTGAAGTTGATGTTGATGTTGATGTTGATGTTGATGCTGAAGGAGAAGTTAAAGTATAAGTAGTGGTAGCGGCCGGAGCAGTAGGAGTACGACAAAACGACCGTCGGCACATTCCTCGCGCGAGAAGAGAAGAAAGGAGAGTGGATTAAGAGAGAAGTAGCAAACGCACCTGCGGGACAGACGGGCCAGAAGACTTCAGTAAACAAGATGCTGAGCAAGAGCACCCGAGCCGCCATAAATCCGGCTGGTCATCCGCAACAGGGTCCTCGGCTGGCCCTCAGTCTCGTGTCTCGGCGGCGTGGTGCCATCGAGAGTCGCCTCGCGGCCACCGCATGCGCGCCCTCAAGTGGGGACGAGGCCCGGCGACGCGCACCGCGTCACATGAATGAACCTCTTCGGCTGCTGTTGTGCTGCCGCTGCCGCTGTCGATGATGCCACCGCGTCCCTACGGTGCCTTCTTCCTGCCCATTCTCGCTCCCTCGTCGAGCTTCTCCAGGACCACCTCCTGGCCCCGCCAGCTACACACTCTTCCACTTCCTCTCCCGTCCCTCCCGATCACTCACTCTCTTTCTCTCACACTATTTCTTTCTACCTCTCTCTCTCTCTCTCTCTCTCTCTCTTTCTCACGTCGTCGTCGTCGTCGTATTCGTGAACGAGGATCGCCGACGACACTCAGAGGGCCTTCGGCATTCTAACCTCTTGCGGGGCACCGGGGTGCGTCGCTCTCGCAGGTGGTCTGTGCGGACGCGCGTCGACGGGGAGGGGGACGAGGACGCACTCGTTCCCCGCTTCTTCCTCGGTTTTCACGGCGGGGCGCTACTCGGGGGGGCCAACACGGTCGTTCGCAAAAGTCACCGTAGAGGTACGCGTGCGCGCGGTCCAACAACGACTGCCGCCGTCGCCGCCACCACGACTCGCGAAGCCCCCGTTCGACCGTGAGCGAGCCGCGGGAGAGAGGAAGGCGAAACAGCGGCTCCTCTCTTTCTCTCCTGGGGTGCTGCGCTTGTGTGCGCGGACCCGCGGATGTAAACACGCCGTCGACTTGGCTGTGTCGCGGCGCGCGAGCGCTGACGAGGAGCCGCCGGCGGGAGGAGACGGGATTCTCTTTATGCCCTGTACGTGGGGTCGGCTGTGTGTGTGTGTGTGTGTGTACGTGTGCCCCTTCGTTGATTCGCCAATGCCGCGGCGGTTCGCCATTAACGCACGTTGTATTTTTCTCGGGTGCGTGCTTTTAGGTGCCGCCGTCGCCCGGCCGAAAATCAATGTCATCGACAACAATCGCACCGATGACGCTGCCGGCCGGCCAATTGCCCCGTCATTCGCAATCTCAGCACCGACTGTCGATGATGTCGTTACGCTTTGTGCATAGATGCGCTTGCGCGTGCACGCGCGAATACAGGGACTGCGTGCAGGGCTTTTTGCGATGTATTATTAATTACAATGTACGTCTCGGGTGTTTCAGTATTTAACGAGGCTGCAGGTATTTAGGGTAAGAGTCAAGACTGGCGGTTGGCGCCTATTCTATTCTCTTCCTCTCTCTCTCTCTCTCTCTCTCTCTCTCTCTCTCTCTCTCTCTCTCATTCTCCTCCTCCTGCTTCCCATACCACTTTTCACACGCCCGACTGCTAGTACTGGGCTCATAAGGATTTTAAAGAATTTGCTTGAATTGCTACGCACTTATGCGTGAGTTATGTGTGTTTTGGAAAATGTTCACGAATATATGGTAATAAGGGGGAGTAAGTAACGGACGAGAGCTTTCGGCGGGGTGGAGTACAATGGGGGTTTAGCGCCATGTTGAAGCTATAATGTAACATGCATTTTATCGATACTAACATGTGCTGCGGGAATTTGCGTACCGACTACCGATCATTACCGATGATTTCACCCTAACATTGGTGCGAATCTCTAAGCGGCATTTTTTAAATCGTTGCACGGCCGTTGTGACGCTCGATCAGAGGAAAAATACTAAGAAATAATCATATAAATTTGTTCAATTGCGCGTCGAAGTAAGACAGTGTAAAGACAGAAGTTAAAGACAAGCTATATTCTTTCGAGATAAGTAGTCGTTATATTTACGAGTGGTAGATTCGTTTGTATCCTCGTTCTCGAGTCTTTCAAATCAAAAAGGTTGTTACTGGAACCGACAACCTTAAGGTTCCATTTTATTATTATTATTATTATTATTATTATTATTATTATTATTATTATTATTATTATTATTATTACTATTATTGTTATTATTATTGTTATTATTATTACTATTATTATTATTGTTATTATTATTACTATTGTTATTATTATTGTTATTATTATTATCATTATTATTATTATTATTATTATTAATATGGTCCATTAAAAATGATACGTGCTCATTAGTTTTTGTAATTGCGTTGATCGACAAAGATGACGAAAAATTATATAACAGATACTATAGTGTTCAAGAGCTTCTAATCAAAGTACGTCTAAAGCATTAACGAATTATTTTTATTTATTTTTAAACATTTTTTCGCGCCTTTGTTTAATGCTATTGGCTTTCGAAGTTCGCCGCACATCATGATTAGTGCATATGAATTAGCCAAATTATAATTGAATAAAATGTATACTTCTAGACTTATACTTCATTGGCAATGAAGTACTTGATATTTGTATTTTCAACCTTGTTTTTCATGTTTTAAGAGAATCGTATTGGAACTTTTTGTTTTCGTCTTTTACTTGTATGATAAATTTTGAAAAAATGTCTATTTAAAAGTTTATATGTAAAATTAAATTATAATTTGATGTTAATAAATAAATATTTAAAGCCGTATGGTCAGTTATAAAAAAAAATTAATAACAAAAATTATAATATTGTATATAAAATTTAATTAACGCCACGCGCGAGACTTCTATAAAGTGTCTTAAGCAATGAAGAAGAAATTTCTATTGTTCACTTTCTATAAATGAAACGTTAATAAATATTGTCACTTATTCGAGTTAATCATTAAAAGGTGTGTGAGTTACTAAATTAATTTTCCATTTGTGCCATTTATCAGGCTATACAAAATTGTACCATTGATTGTTAGGGTGAAGTTGCTTTTGCAATAAGCGACGTGAAAATTTCGTTGAATGCAAGGATAATTTAAAGCTTTGGTTCTTCATATTTCACGTATAAATTAGAAAATTCATTAAAAGAAACTAAATGCTGAATGTTTCGAGTCTTTCCTAATTACATATGAACTTAACGAATTATCGGCATCAAATATTATTTATATTTTCTATACCTCTTATACTATTTTGCATTCAAGACTTTTGTCTTTAGTAATAATCAATGCTCTATGTATATTTTAAATTCTATGGATATGTATATGTTGATAGTCATCTCGAGGAGTGAAAGATGATCCATTGCAGTGTATATAAAGATCAGTATTTCATTTCGAAGATTAAGAGGGTTTTCGGCGACTAGTAACACGGAAAGATTTTAATCTGTCGATTAATTCCTTCTACCGTTACATGATTCGTCGCTCATTTTACGTCTTGATTATTTAATTGGTAAAAACGTTAATCATTACGCAGATTCTAAATATAGTATAAGCAGTTGGTTTTGTGCATTGCATAATGTGTTATAAAGATACGCAATCACACGCGCGCGCGCGCGCACACACACACACACACACACACACACACACACAAACACAAACACACATATATATATATATATATATATAAACATCTATAACATTCTAATTTTCAGTCAAATATAATTAATTTATAAAATATTAATAAAAAAACCTTTATTATTATGTTTCACAGATATTGACCAGACATGATTTTATTTAAGAATACACGTAATATCTTAAAATTATATATAATATACAAATGCACAGATATACAACTACTATTGTAAGATATAAATAGAAAAAACGGTAAAAGAAATTCATTTCTATAAATAGTAAAAGTTAGTTTTTTAAGTTCTTCAGTACAGTTTGAAAATTTATATTAGTACTCCATTATAAATTAATTCAAATTGAGTTATTTAAATTTTTCAAAATTGTCAATCAATATACATTTCTAGTATTGTACTATGCACATTAAAAAATTGATATTCCACATAAGATTTTCTTTTAAAATTTTCCTTAATATTATCAGTTGTTTATTATAAATATATTTTAACTAGCAAATTATTTTGGAAAAATAATATTAACAATATATATTAATTTATAACATTTACAATTCAATATTTATTTGTATTATGTACATTTGTAAAAATTTCAACTTAATTTATCTTAATAATGTTTTAGAATATAGTGAAATAATGATGTTAAGTGACAAAGCTGAAAATTTTTATAGGAGCAGTTGTTCAACGACTGCAGTATTAAATAGAGAAATAATAAAAAAGTTCCAGCAGGTTTATGCAAGAGAAAAGCTAAATTGAAAGATGACAAATTACCTGAGATTATATTATAGAGTATTATAATAATATTAATTATAGAGACAATGTTAAAATTTATTAATAAAAGTTAGAAAGAAAAAAATTTATCAATTGATTTGAAGCAAACAAAATTCAATTTGAAATGTGACTTATGACAAGAAACAAAATATGAATTGCAGTTTATATGATAATGATGGCAATGAAAAAGTATCTGTTAATAGTACTCTTCATCCTCTTATAAATAAATAAAATAAGTCTATTTATTATAATTATTATAAAACTTTACCATTACCAAAACAAAGCTTTATAAATATTATTATAACAATATTACAATAAAAGTAGTAAATTTATTAATTTTGTTAACAATTTCGTTATTCAAGACACATGTATTGTTGATTAGTACACAATGTCAAGTCATAATATATAGCCAATAAATATAGTTTAAGTTATAATATGATAAAATTATAAATTAATGATGTAGATTATTAATAGTACTGGATTAAATCATAAGGTTAAAACTTAAAATATTGGTTTAAAAAATGACAGAAATATAACGACTATGTTTAATTATAGCTCCTCAATGTTTATTTATTCTTAATAGTAATGAAAAAATTATTACAGAATTCTTTCTTGTAATGTATGGTTGTAAAATAATGAATTTTTACAATTGTTTTTATAAGATTTCCTTACACATTGACAACTTTAACATTTCTGTACAATGTTTTATAGTATGTAGGTAGTACTAAAATATTTTGTATATTAAATTTAATATTATATAACTATATGAAAGAAATAATGAAATTCTTAAAAAAATATGAATTTATAATAAATATATTTGTATAAAATAAATAAGATTATTATTCATGGTTAATAGTATTTTTGTATATTTTTAACTTTGTATAAATTAATAAATATAATATATGATCGATTTTTTTTTTTTTTTTTTTTTTTTTTTTTTATTTTTTTTTTGACAGTGTTGCCCAAGTTATATGAAATAATTAAGAATTATTTTTAAAAATTTGTCTTTTGTAAGCATTTTTTAAAACTTCTCGGTAATTATTAAAAATATCATAATTTGAAAATTAAAATTTCCATTTTTTATTACGATGATATGGAAATTTAATTTAAATGAAATGGAATTTTAATAACCACGCACATATGCAATTTTTATTTCATACATTTTATTTTAATGCACTATATTTCCAAAATATAATAATGTTTATTAATTATTAATGTTTATTAAAACGGTTTTATCGAACGATAATGAGTTAATAAAGATTAAAACAAATAGTTCACAAATAAGGTTCTCAAGTAAAAATAAAATAATTTATTGTTTGTAAAATTTATAATAATACCAATGAGATAATCTATTGTAAATACGAAAAAAAAGTTAATAATCCAATGTTTGTCGTATTATAAATAAGTATTAAATATGCAATATATATCAATAAGTTTAATGAAGGAAGATGAAATGTTACGACGAAGCTAATAAGGAACAAAAAATTGTCTTGTATATAAGACAGCACACTTTTGTATAACTGAAATGTTCGAATAAACAATAAATAAATTAAACAAATTATAATTATAATATCGCAAATAAATCGTAACTAAAAATCTTTAGATTTTACGAATCTACTGTATGCAAAGCTCGATTAATACTTCCGTTTATTTTATCCTTTATTATATTGGGATTTACAATTATGATGGGAGACGAAGCAATTTTGTTTAAGAATATTTAAGTTGTGCACTACTTTAAGGCTGACTTCTTAATAGTAACAGTCAGCTGGTGTTTCTTGTCACGCCCACATCACCGTCGATGATTATCAGACCTTCTCAAATAACCTCATTTTGCTTCGTGATTCACCAAGTTAACAACAACGCTACTCTACACATTTTCGTTATTTTCAAATTGTTTTAAATGCGCTGACTGGAGAATAATTGTAATATTCGTAGATATTATAATTTTTATGAACGGTCTGTGAAAATGGTGAGTTTCTTTGCTTTCTAAATGATTTTTCAATGATTTTATGAGAGTTTTTTGGGCTATTTTGGTGACTGTCTTGTTGATACCTTTTTCGGCAGCACCGACCTCAAGATTAATCCTCAAAACTTCTCAATTTCAATTAACTTATTTAATTTTACTTTTTTGTTATATATATTTAACCATAAATTAATACTGATACGTTGCAAATATATTCCTGTTTATTAATTAAAAAATTAACACAATTAAGCGTTCAATAATTTATTTTGTTGATTATTCAATTGTTGCATAATTCATCTGTGATGTACAATTTTATCGACATAATTGAAATTTCAAAGTATAGAAGAAAATTATTACAAAATTAAATTATTATTTTCCTTTATGTAATGCAACAGTCGTTCGTATTAAGCGTTGTTTTTATTTAGCAAGATCCAAACGAAGATACTCAATGGAATGACATTCTTCGAGAAAAAGGTATTATTCCTGAGAAAAAGAAAGATGTTGAGGTGACGGAGGAGCAGATTATTCAAATATTGAAAAATACAATTGATCAAAAGACTGGAAAAGGTAATTTTTTTTTTTTTATAGCTTAAGTAATTATATTAGTATATTTGTATGCAAGTATAATGTATTCATTTTTGTTTCAATTTACAGTTGCAACAGATTTTGAAAATAAAACTTTGGACGAACTCGACGAATTAGAAGATGAAGAGGATGAAAAAGTATTGCTTGAATATCGACGTAAAAGGATAGCAGAAATGCAGGAAGTTGCTAGTAAAGCAAAGTATGGTAGCGTAATGGAAATATCAGCACAAGATTATGTACAGGAAGTTAATCAAGCCGGAAAAGATGTTTGGGTTATTCTCCATTTATATAAGTCTGGGTATGCTTTAATTTGAATTTAAAATAAAACCAAGAGTATAATAATATAAACTATTTTATTGTTATATTTAACGCTTAAAAGTAAATTTCAATTAGCTGTGAGTTTTCTTTTTTTTAACATATTTTTGAAAGTAGTTTTTATTCATAATTTTTCGACATCTGATTTCGAAACGCTGAACTATAGTTATGTTTTAATGCGAAATAAAATTTGTTATTTACAAAAGAATCAAGTGCAAAGTCTGTATTTCATTGTATTACATTAATTTTTACTTCACAGTACTTTTTTAATAGGTAGCGATATCGTTTAAATATATTGTACAGTAAATTGTTTGGTGTTTTAATTTATTTAGTTAAAGGATTATTCGATATTGTTAAATAATACAATGTATTAGATATATATATTTAGACTTTTGATATTTTTCTAGTATACCATTGTGCTCGTTGGTTAATCGACATTTAGCAATATTAGCAAGAAAATTTCCAATGGTTAAATTTCTGAAAAGTATATCAACTACGTGTATTCCTAATTTTCCTGATGCTAATCTGCCTACATTATTTATTTACAAAAATGGAAGTATGGAGAAACAGTTAGTCGGACCTATAGAATTAAGAGGCATGAAACTTTCAAACGAAGGTTCGTGTTCTTTATACATTTTACATATATATTTATAAATAAACATTGGCTCAAGCAGATATCTTATTGAATTATCTTATTGAACCAATTTTTGTAAAATTTGGTGCAATAAGATGCCCTTATCGCTTTTATAAGCTACCAAGTTTTTTCGTCAAGTTACCAATATTTTTTCATTCTAAGGAGCTAGTAGAAAATATATATAAATGTAATGATTTTGCTTTAGATAGTTATTTAAGGCTAAAGAAAAATATTTTTATTTACAACAGAACTCGAGTGGATGCT
>NW_011948429.1:1958956-1982016 GCF_000503995.2 Ceratosolen solmsi marchali
TCCGACTAAGATAAAAAGTGATCCTAAACGAAAAATAAATGATGTAATGTTTGCAAAGTTAGCAGCCGATGATTCCGACGATTGTAACGACTGGTAACATTTAGTTATTGTTTAAATTTTGATTTATTTAAATTCATCTCATCTTTGTTGTTATGTATACATACGTATATAATATGCGCGTACGCGCACGTGCAAATACACGTACTCCCTTATTCACTAACACACACACACACACACGCACACACACGCATGCACACGCATACACACGCATACACGCGCGCTCTTACTTATTATTCAAAAATTTTTATTATAAAGTAAGGAAAGCGGTATATTTCTTGAAATTAACCATCAATTTACTATTTATGTATTGTGTATTATAAATTTCTACACACTGTATTATACAATATTACAAATTTCGCTTATAATTATGAATTTTAATTTACAAATTAAATATAGATAAGTTGCTAATAAAAAATTTATGAAGTCTTTAACAGCAATTAAGTGACTTGTTATTTTATTTTCGCTACTTACGACCGAATTTTTTTTAATCATGGCGTAAATTATTAAACCTCTATTCAGCAGTTGATCAAAATTATCTTTACGATAATTTTATCTTAACGGTATTCGAATAAGAGAGTCGAAGGGCCCGAAGTATTAAGTATTTCTGATTCCTGAAAATTCCGATAAGAATTATATGGTACGCGTATACGATGATGTCGTACCTTGGGCTCGAAACATTACTAAAAGCTGCGATACAATGAATCAGAATAATGAGAACGCAGTATGAGAAAAAAAAGGAGAATGGAAAATAATGCGACTCTTAAATATAATGTGTTCGCACTCGCCGTTTGTATTCGTATTTATATGTAATTCGATCGGCCTCGAACTCCTTCGAAAAAGTGTTTACATTTCGTGTGTTCGGCTGTCGAACGCGACAGTCACCGCACGCACACGACGCATTACACACGCATTGACGCACGAGCGTTTTTGTGCGCACTATACAGGCGAAAACATTTCTTTCCCACATATGCATAGGCCGAAGAAATTAATCAGTTGGTTCCGCGCGCAAGAGCGAGCCGCATATTATCCCCAATGGGCAACCTCGTCCACAGTCACTGAGGTCGACGACTTCTTAAAAGGATGGGTTAACGAGGTCCGTGGGGCATTACTCGCTTTACCGACCACCTCCGTCTGCGATACTCACCTTTTCTTCGACTAGTCGCTCCTCTGCCTGGTAAGTCCGCATCGCGGCGATTGTCTTTCGTTTAAAGACGAAAGCTCGCCAGCTAGCGTCTTTTTAAGATGGCCCCTCGCCGCGCAAGTCTACTGCTACGTGCGGGGTCAGTCGGAAGGTGCGAATAGTAAATAATTGACCGGCGCGATTGATTAAACGTTACGTTTGCAGGATGCAATAAGCTGGCACGTTGGATTTTCGAAAATCGTTCCATTTGATATTCGGCTCGATCGACTGTTAAGTGCACGTAGCCGAGGCAGGGATCTCAGTCAACGTTCTACCATTTAAATGTTTGCAACAGGTGCTTCCACGCTCCCATATATAGCTAGAGCATTTGAATTTTTTGTTTCGCTCGGTTGGTCGTGTACGCTCGTGAACGGATACGAAGAACGGATTATATGTGTGGACAAATTCGAATCCATGAGCGCTTCCGTTTATATTTACGAATTTTAGTAACGAATTGTTACATTGTGTGCGACTCGGCGATGTACCTGTGACGTAAACATATATTACGTGAGTTTGCACAAGCTAAGCTTTTATTTTTACAATCACATTATCGCTATCGTTGCCATTGTCACCATCATCATCATCATCATCATCAACATCATCATCATCATCATCATCATCATCATCATAATCATCATAATCATTATTATTATTGCCGTCGTGATTGTTGTTGTCATTGTCATTGTCATTCTTGTGTTGTTGTTGATGTTGTTGTTGTTGTTGTTGTTGGTGGTGGTGGTGGTGGTGTTGTTGATGGTGGTGTTGTCATCGTCGTCGTTGTAATCGTTATGATTACAATCGTCGTTGTCATCATCACCATCACCATCACCATCACCATCACCATCATTATTATTGGAAACATTCGGCAATATTTTGAATTAAATTTAATATAATTAAATTTTTCATCTTTATTTTTTCATTTTCTTTTGCAATACGCACTCGTTTTTAAAAAAACAAATTTTTCTTACTACCATCGGACTTGAATTATTTTTATATCAAATTTTTGTGTCAAATTTTAAATGTCAGCTGCTTACAGATATGGATATTCAAATTGGTGACAACTGTAAATATTACAAATGCAGAAGCTTGCTGGCTTGCGACACCGGAGGAACAGTTTATGAAACTTTTAAGGAGTTTGAAAAATCTAATTCCACTGCCAGCTTATTGAAATATAAAGATAATGGTAAAACTGATTCTAATCAGCCGGAGAGTATTATTTATATTATCGATGCGGATAGTGAACTAGAGAAAGAGAAAAGATCGCTGGTCGATTTAACTACTCATCTAGACGACGATGAATTTAATGATTATGAAATCCATTCTAATATGTGTTATCAACCGCAGAATGAGGTTTCACAGTATACCACATGCGAAGATGAAATAGAATGTTTGGATCTAGTAGAGGAATGCATTCAAAGTAAAAATATTGTTTGTGCCCCTAATGAAAGTGCTGATAGGCATATTTTGCAAAATTTGGTCGATCAAATTTTAGATAATGATGATATTTTTGTCATTCAAGACTCAGGACATTATCAACATTTTAACAATTCAAGTAGTCTAATTCATTCTAAAGATATTAACGATGATATAAGAAAAGATGGTTCATTACTGGATGATATTGTTTGCACTCAGAATGATTATCAATACTTTTTAACCGCCGCTCAGAATAATTCTGGTTTATCCGATTTAGCTAAATTAAATAGACAAGAAATAAATAGATTTGAACACGATACATCGATGAAAAGAGGAATTGTTTCTAGCAGCAAGCATACGCATAAGAGAAAACAAATATATAATATTAAGGATGATTCATTTACTGAATTATTAAATGAAGATAAAGATATATTCAATAAGACAATGGTATCTAATATTAAAACTCGAAAAAAGAAATCACGTTATAATAAGGAAAATCAAAGGAAAAAATTACAATGTCAGAAAAGAAATCCATTTGCCAATTTAAAAATGAATAGCATTCTAAAAGGAAGTAAGAAACCAACGATAAAAAGAAGTAAAAATCATTGGCAATTATCAAAGAGAGAATCGACATCTTCGAATGATGAAAATTTTGGAGAAAATTATTGCATTTTGAGCGATGACAATTTTGGGAAAAACAATGTTAACTTTAACAACGATGAGGATGTTTTGATGTATAAAAGAAGATCGTGTCAATCTGATTATTGTTCTTCGTTTCATTCAAAAACTGATGTACTACAAGAAATTGGTGCAATTATAACGTTAAATTCTGAATTCGCCAATGCCGATTATTTAGAATACGTACAACCAAGAGAAAGAATCATTGAATCTGATATGGATAAGCTTCTGAGTCCGACGATAGAAGTGGAATTTTCTGAAATTCTCAAGACATGTAAAATAAAACAAATTATAAAGGATAAAAAAGAGCAAATAGATTGTAATGGAAATGAATTAGATTATTATAATGTTAAACAGATAAATAATTCAAAATCAATATTATCACCCAATGAAATTGCAGAAAGAGACTTGTTCTTGAAATCAGCATATGCAAAAAAATTGGGATATGAGAATTATTTCAATACCTCCAATGAGTCCATTGTCAATGAAATTCTTTTTGATCCATCACTTGCATATAATGAAATTAATTTAGACTTAAATCTGTTAAAGCATATTGAAATGTACTCGAAAAAAAATTCGCTTTTAGACAAGTCATTTACATCGGTGTCATGTACATTGATAGAAAGCTTAAATGAATTCAATCGATTTGGCGGATTTACCGAAGAAATCTGTGAAGACAAAGACGAAGACAAAAACGAAAATGAAGACGAAAATAAAGACGAAGACGAAGACGAAGACGAAGACGAAGACGAAGACGAAGACGAAAACGAGGACGCTGACGATGACGACGATGACGACGATGACGACGATGACGACGATGACGACGATGAGGATGACGATGACAATGACGTTGACGAAGAGGAAGAAGAACAAGCAGGAGACGAAGTCGAAGAAGAATTAAATCTTACAGACGATAATTCGGATGTTACATTGGATATCGAGGGATCAGATAATTTTTCTGAAGTTAATACATTTGAAAAAAGACATGATAATTTAACTTTAAACGGAGATCTAAGAAAACACAACGGTAATGAAATTAATACGAATTTCACTTTTAATTTTTCAAATAAATCAAATTTGCTTGGCTTAGATTTTCAATCAAAATATAATTCATTAGAATATATTACTAATAAAGATCATACTGCAAAACCACCTCCTACTTCGCTAAAGATTAAAATTAAAAGAATAAATGATGAAAACAACGAATATATAATTGATGATTCAGTCGGACAAATTACGAATATTAATGAAAAGAAGAAATCCAAGTCTGTGAAAAATATTTATAGGTATAAATGCTTTAATTGTTCTGCAAAATTTAGAACAAAGCGCATATTAAAGAATCATGTTTCTGAAAGACACAGAGGTGAGATATTAGATTGAAACATACTATCGAAGGTATTAAACAAGCGTGCATTATTTTTTATAATCTTAATATTATTCAATTCAAAATTAAGGTCCATATGATACGGAATGCGAAATTTGTCATATGAAATTTAGGAAAAGCTCTGCCCATAAAAAACATCATCCATGGTGTCAAAAAAATGTAACACATAAATGTGATATTTGTAGCAAAGTTTATTGGTAAGTACATTGTATAATAATGTATAAGTTTAATAAACCTTTTTTTTTTTATTTGTTTAAACAAATTAAATAATTTTAGTTATCGAGCCTCGCTTATAAAGCACTTGAAAACTCATAGGAAGCTCATGTAATGAGCTTTAACGTAAAAGTGAGCGGATAAAAAGCAATGGAAAGTCTTAGAACATTAAATAAGTAAGTCAATATAAATTCATTTTTATGTAAGACAATTTTATTTCATAATAAAGTAATAATTCATTTTCAGAACGACGGAATACCATATTTTGTCTCTCATTAACAATACATTGTAATTTAAGATATTCTTCGTAAATTACAATTTGGTCAGTCGAGAATAAATAAAAATACTCAAGTCGATAGAAGATAGCTTTTAAGAGATAATATATTCTCTTTAATGTAAGATGATGGAAGTTACTGTAGTAGGGGCAATTAGTTTTATTTATCCCAGCAATATTTATAATTTTAATTTTAATTTTAATTTTAATTTTAATATTTCATATAAAAAATTTAGTACCTGTGTTATGTAAAAATCATTATTTATATTTGAGAAAATTACGTTTGTTAATCTAATAAACATACGTTTTTATTAAATAACTTTTTATTACATACAAAATGTTTTGAAGAAACACTTTTATGAATTAGAAAAAAACTTTCTTTAAATTATAGAGGCACTTATTTGGAATAAAATTTTCGTAAACAGATTTACAGAGACAGGTTTATTAGATTGAACATTTAATTTTTTTGAGTATCAATGAAAGCAATTTTTTTTTTTGTTTGGAAGAAATTTTTTAATAAATTTCCTATAGTTTTTTTTTAACTTAAGCATCAAATTAAATTGAATTCGAACATAGTTTTAATTATAGCAAGTTTTTAAACATTTATTTTTTATGAACATGAAGTATTTTTTAATTAGTTTTTATTTATATTTTAGGAAATTTATAAGCTTTGAATACTGTATAATTTAAAAGTTTTTTTCTTATTAATGTAATACAAATAAAATTGCAATTGTTAATGTGTAAATTAACTCGACTATTATTAATGAAATTTAATTCAAAATCAATGAACTTATTTCCAATATTATCAAATTAATATATTTTTCAACGCATTGGCAAAAACCTTTTTGCTTTTTCTAATAATAATCATTTTTACATCCAAATACATATAACATTAAAACTAAATATATAAAAACTTTAAATAGCTGTTCTTATAATTTAGTTTTCTTTTATATTTCATACGCTGTCCTTTTACGTTAATTAATTTAATATTATGTTTTAACTGTACTAATTCAAATAATCACATTAAAAAAAATTAAATTAAATATAGATCAGTATTTTTATATATTTTTGTTTTTACTATGGCGATTTACTTTGTTATATGTTTGAATATTTTATTAATTAATTATTATATATCATTTATATTAATTGAATGTATTAAAAAAAAAAAAAAAAAAAAAGGAAAAAAAAAGTGAATTTGTTTATGTATTTGAAAAAGAAAAAAATTAAACTAGAAAAGTAAAAAAAAAATGTCTAACAATTCTTTATAACTAATCAATTCGAGATTTTTGATAGAAAGTAAAATAAATTAAATGTCTAAAAGATGCAATGGCGATGAAAATATAATCAATATGATTTTCATGATCAACGCATACTTGGATTTTGTATATATTTAGTTTTCATTATGGAATATATCTAGAACTAATAACAAAATAACCGTAAATACATTTTAAATGCTTAGGAATATAATTTTAGGAATATAATTTCATTTCAAAATATAAAATAATAAACTAATGTTTCAATTTCAAATAATATCTTAAGTACCTGATATTATTGTTATGAAGAATGAAAATTATAAATTATTTTAATAATTAAATAGTTTAGTATTAAGGTGTTATTGAAAGCAAAGTTTGTATAATAAAATATTTATTTCTATATTAATTCATCAAAAAAAAAAAAAAAAAAAAAAAAAAAAAAAAAAAAAAAAAAATTTCTTACAAAAGTTCTCTCTTATTTTTAATATATTTCGATTATTTAAGGATTTATAAAGCTTAAATTTCAGCTTATAATTGCAAGAATTTGAGTAAATCTAAATTTCGTTATAACGATAATGAATCATTAAATTAATATTGAGCTTCATATAAAAATAATAATCAATATAAAGAGCATCGAAATTACTTTATACAACACGAGTTCAATTCTTTGCTTTATCATTTGTTGCAAGCGAATACGAATGCACGCGTACATACATATATTCTTTTTTCATAAATATTTAATTAGTAAATACGTTAGTATTAAAGCTTCGAGTATTCCATAATTCAGAGTCTATGAATAACAATACTATTAAGCGAAGGTAAGTGAAAATAGAATTGTTTATTGTTTTTAGTCCATTTATATTTCCTTCATTAGTGCATCTGCGACTTTTCACAAAGTAAGCTGTATTTGATGATATTTTGTCTAGTGTGTGTAGCGAAAGTGTTACTTTTATACACGAAAATGAATTTTTTTTTTCTTTTTATCAATACATGCGTCAGCATAAATATTTATTATTTAGATATTATTGAAAAGTTAATAGGCATTATGGTGATAAATATACACAAGTTCGTACTATCAGTGTAATGTAAAGTGCGACGGTAAAAAAGTGAAACCGACTATAATAGTTTTTAACGGATGAATTTATTCATTACGTTACGTTATATTTTTGGTACTTACTCGCCTAACGTTTATTAAAAATTAATGCAAAATATTATGGATCAGCGACGGTGTCTTGAAGAACGTATGAGGAATTTCAATACGTTAGCGAGAGGGAGGGAGATAGAGAGATAATTTGATGGAAGAAAGTGCGGACACGTACTGGAACTGACAATTGATATAGTGTTTTTTTTTTCTTGCTTTTGGACCAATTGAGAATTGCGTGGTCACTTGACATTTTAATCATACGGCTAATTTGTAATAGAACTTATCGAGTGGATACCGTTTCGACTCTCAACATTTTGTGACAATCGTAGAGAAGCTTCAGTAGCAGAATTGAATGAGGATGGAGTTGAAAGTGAAATTGAAAGTATTGTTTGCTTATTGGTTTGTTATATTCGATTTCCATTAGTTTCGTTTCGAACGACCGATACGTACATTTGCGTCGAATACTATTGCCATTTGACAATTATTACCGAGTTTCATAATCTCTTAATTAAATGTGAATACGTCTTAACGGATTCGTAGATCTGTAATTGCACTTTGTTTTTTAATTCATAAAATAAATCGCAAATTTTGCGAGAGCTAAATTTACGTATAAACATATTAGTTATTAATTCGAATGATTATTTTTTAAATTAAATTTTACGATAGCTATATAATATAATTATAATAATGTTACATACTACTTTCATTAAACTAAATAATTTCATAGATAAGCATTTATTTAAAAATAATTTAATTTAAAAATTATATAATAAGAAAGTACGAATCATTAATTTATTTGTTTTGGTTTTAATTCAATGTATTATAGTCTGTATTATATATCATTGTTATGAAATTACTATTATTATGTGATAAGTTATTATTAATTCGGATTAAGATTTTGAATGAATAATTCGCTATTAAAAGTAAAGCGATAAAGAAACATTTTTGTAATGTCATATACTATATGCTGAAATATAAATTTAAATTCAGTTTCCTTAACCAATTTTACTTTATCAATTAATCACTTTATGATTTATTTTTAAATTGATTTTGTTTGCTTTAGAACTGTTTAAGCAAAATAGTAATGTAAGTTCATTGTTGATAAAATGTTATATGAAAAGAAATATATAATAAGTAAATATTACTATTAATTTTAAGTATTAAAAAAAGGGTGACCCTATTTACTGAGTAGATAAGTAAGGAAAATGTAGTGAATATTGTATATTCTTTTTATTTTTGAATTTCCAAAATTTAATATGCATTAAAAGTATGATACATTAAGTAATGAAAAATATACATTAAAATATTTTTTTCGCGATTAAAGTAGATAATGTAAATTCATAATAAACGTTAAAATAAATATTACGCTCATAGAGAATTAATTATTTGAAGAAATACTAAGGGCTTGCTAATATTCTTGATTTTTTATTATTATGTATTTCAATTGCATAATATTTTGAATAAATTAAGAAGGACACGTAGCTACAAAGAATCAAATATCTCATCAGATTTTAAACAATATCTTATAATAGATGACATTTCTCAAATATCTTCATTCCAAGAGGAATAATTCTGATTTAAAGGAAATTTATGCTTTGGTATTCTTATAAATGAGATGTACAAGTATAGTAAATCATTACTTTATACCTGAACTCCAATAATCCAAGTGTATTGAAAAACTACTCGACCGAGGTCTCGGTCAAGTCCGTCTATCGCCAAATAACATTTGTGCGCATAAGTCTAGAGTTCTTTGTTTTTCTTTGTCTTATTAATTTCATTATTTATTTTTTACGCTGTTGTTTGCTGTTGTTGTTTGCTGTTGTTGCTGCTGTTGTTGCTGCTGTTGTTGTCGTTGTCGTCGTTGTTGTCGTTGTTGTCGTCGTCGTCGTCGTCGTCGTCGTCGTCGTCGTCGTCGTCGTCGTCGTCGTCGTCGTCGTCGTCGTCGTCGTCGTCGTCGTCGTCGTCGTCGTCGTCGTCGTCGTCGTCGTCGTCGTCGTCGTCGTCGTCGTCGTCGTCGTCGTCGTCGTCGTCGTCGTCGTCGTCGTTATTATTATTATTATTATTATCATTATTATTATTATAATTATTATTATTATTATTATTATTATTATTATTATTAGTAGTAGTAGTAGTACTATAATATTTATCCTGAGCAATCAATAGCAATCAATTTATCGTTTATGTATGAAATTACATACAAAAAAAAAAAAATATAAAATATAGAAAATTATGGCAAGCATTGAAGCGAATATTTTATTAAATATTATTTTTAACAGGAGTCATTCGGATAGAATAATATTTTGTGAAATATATTATAAATTCTACTGCATTATTAGTGTTATAAGAAGTTGATTTTTTTATTGTCGTTAGTACTATCGTTTTATAATTTGCTGATAATATTGTTCAATGTAATTTTGGCATTTTTACGATAATTATTTAAGAATTTCTATATAGATTTAATTTTATAAAATAATATTGCTCTTGCATTTTCAACGATTATTTTAGGCGCAGAGGAAAAATCATGTTAATATTGCCATATACTTGATAACTATTTGTAATATTAACAATTTCAATGATTTGGAAAATATATTATATCAGGCTATAATCATCGATTTTTTTTAGTTTGGCCTTCAAAATCCTTTAAAAAATTTTTTCTTTTAATCCGATCAATATGCCTTGTTGAAACTTTGATGAACCGGACATTTTTGATAATATGAGATATAAAATTCAAGGTTAAATTATAATTTTAGTATGAAAGTGATGTTGCTTGTGTGCCAAAAGCTTCATTACTTATTCTATACGCGAGAGTGCTTGTAGTTTAAAGAAGAAACTTATTTTCGTTATAACTTTCATTAATGACAATGTGCTGGTAAATACTTATTTAGCTTATTTAGCTTTTGTTATTAATTATCTGGTGACTAAACATAATCAAGTACGCTTTGTGTTTGTGTTTGCAATGTGATATTTGTGACCAACGCAATACATTCTGATATTCTTTCCTTCCGTCTATCTTTTCAAGAGCAAAGTAAATGACGGGACAAACGTAGTGTCAAGATTAAATTAAATTTCTATTAACCAACGAATGAAATCATAGACGATCCGATCATTTTACAGTCTTCATGTAATTATCTTACATTTTACATTTTATTTGATTGACAACAAGTTATTTATTTTTTTCTTTTGCCAATTAACGTTAACTAAGAAATTAATTATTGAAAAACTGAAATTTTTACTATCCGATCATTTTCGCTACTGAACTGCATTAAATATACAGTTCATATTGCTGCGGAAGCATTATAATTTTTTTACCCGCTTCTTTACGTTATTTAAAATTTACAATTTTATTTCCTGACACGATTCATAAATTAGTAGTTTTTTTTTTGTTTAGTTATAAATTATTGATAAAATAATGTAATTTTCAAGATAAAATTCAATACATTATTAAAATTAATACTAGATTTTCGAAACTTATAGCTTACTGAAAAGCTTTATTAATTATTGCAACGATTTTTTAAGCAATCATTAAATGTTCTTTAATTACAATTCTGAATGAAATCATATTTTTAGTTATTTGGAAGAAATTATTCAAACATTTTAATTAATTAGTGCAATCTGTCAATGATAAGTATAAAATTAATTGTTTTCTTCGTGTAAGATAAAGTGTTATTTAAAAATTAAAAAAAAAGGAGGAAATTCCAAAGGAAACAACGATAATAGTATTGTGAGGAATTTTTCTTATATATAAGTAAATGAAAAATATATTTTATATATTTCTTATTATTGACATTTTATCGTACTATACGATCAGTTAGAAAAATTACATGAGATTAAAGTATCCATACGTAGACAATAAAAGTATAAAGGAAATTGCCTTCATTGCCTTCAAATTCAAATAATAAAGTTAAATTAAAAGTTCCGCGATTAAAGATTTATGGTAAAGTAAAAAAAAAAAAAAAAAAAAAATGGACTGAAATTTCTGTGCTTTGCTGAAAGTTGGAAAAATAATTAAAATTTTTACCATAAAGTCATAAAGACTCTTTTCACATACTTGTACACGCGTATGCTCGTGCACGCGATAAATACAAGGACGACGACGACGATTTACAACTAAACAAGATATTTACAACTAAATGATAAGATGCTCAAGCTTATGCTTACAACATAAAGTGTGATCAACTTAATCAGTCCCCATTTAAATCATAGGGATGAGCGCAATTTCTTTTCAATTAAATTGAGGATAAAAGGCATCCCCAACGCCGTATCTCTGAAAATTTTATCTTTCTAATCGATTGGAAATCTGTATTACTTGCCGCTCACGATTATTACTCATTTCTTCGTAAATTAATAAATTTTGCATTTCTTACTCAGTAGCGTCGCACTCCGTCTTCATTATTATAATTCTCATCTCGTCAGCCAGGTCGCTATTTTCTCCAGATTCTCAGCTGCTCTCGTTCGTTCGGCTCGAGGAGCCTCTGACCTAGAATTGAAAAAAGATAACGGAGCGAAAATGTGCGAGAAGAAAGTGAGAGAGAAGCTCCTTTTTCTCTTGCTTCGGTGGCGGTAGTTTAAGTGAGTCGGCTCGCAAAAGGCAAAATAGGGCCGATGTGGATGGTAGCGATTGATTGTCTGGTCGCCACAGTCATAGCCACAGTCACAGCCACAGTCGTGATTGTGTATTTTTAGTGGGAACCCTTGTGCCTCCTCCCCCCCCCTCCCCCCGACCATCCTCTCATTCTCTTGGACACAGAAGCCGCGCGTCTTTAAAAGAGTACCCGCATCTGCAAGGCTGATTCTCTATTTAGCTTTGTCCGCTGCGTGTGAGATTGCCTCTGGAGATGACATACATCGAGCTCTAATGGCGTGCTTCTGATCATCTGGAGGCTGACAAAGATTCGTTTTCAATGAATCACTTAGAACTGAGTTACGATGGCTGAGCAGCCCATTCCGAGTGCATACTTCTTGATGCCAGTCAAGTAGTTGTTATTATTTATTTCTTAAACGATCCTTATATGATCGTCGTGCTCTTGTATTTGAATAATTGACTCGCTTAATTTAGATTAGGAGCTTATTCATAATTACAATTATTTGCTGTCTCTTGCTTAATCAGACTTCTTATTTCACGCAACTTTATCAAAATAAATAATGGCGGTGTAATGGAAATTTCATATTAGCAAAAAATGAATTAATTAACTGGTAAGATGACTAAACTAATTTGTTGTAGTAAATCGATGTTGCCTTTAAGTAAATAAGTAAACCGCATAAGTCACATTGAATTATATTATGATAAAAATTTAGTAAACAAAAATTCAATTTTATAATTCATCCTTATTATCACTATTTTTGTATTAAAAGTGAAAATTGCGTTTTATGCGAATCTTGTAAAATATTCTTGATTGATTCAATGGGGTTTTGAAAATTAAAATTGAAAATAACGTGCTTTATAATTTACGCTACACTAATGTTTATGATTAGTCAGTTCTGTTTAAAAATTGTTTATTACAATTAACTTCGATTAATAATACCATTGTAAAATGATCGTCGACTATATGTGTAGAAATTTAATAGTAACATTTGTTTTTACTACACTTGTGAATTATCGGGATTAAAAGCTGTAATAATATTCTTTCAGTCTGATAAATTCTTCAAATTTTTAAAATAATTTTTCTTATAATCGATGATATAAATAAAATCAAATTCATAATACGACTTTAAATTTTCACGTAGAGTATCGGAAATTTGAACGATTTTTGTAATCGTTATAATAATTAATTATTATATACATGTTATCAGATTATGAGATCAAATTATAATAATAATATTGAAATATTAAAAATATCAAAATATCAAAATATCAAAATATCAGTATTGTTGCGTGTGCAGTTTGACTTTCGCGACATTATTGTAGGTATAAAAGTGAATGAAGGGAAACGCCGGGACTAAGCTAATGAGACAATCGGCCCTCCCATCGACGGTCATTCCGGTCAACAAAGCTCCTCCTGTAAAATCACCCATCTACCTCCCTATTGGCTAGCCAAAATTTCAATAAGACAAGTACTCAAGGAGAGTATCTCACGTCTAATCTATCATATTCAAACAATAACAACACTGCGAACGCCTCAGGCTTCTTCCTTCCTTTATCAAACGTGGATGACACGTTGGATCGCTCGAAGAAAAATCGAGGGGCGCCTAGTTGACGCAACCTGTCATACATCCATGCTCGAGTCAACATCGAATGCTTAATTGTTTACGTAACGCCATTCCCCCATATCATTAACGACCTTCAATTGTGTGTACGACTGTAATTGTTGTGATTTTGTATTTCGATCCTCTTTCCTAAAGTTCGACGTTTTCAATGCTTTGCACTGCCCGACAGATAGTTCGACAACTACATTCTTGAAATATTATTCGTTATATTCGCGCGTAATAATAACAAATAAGTCAACTTATTGTCGTGAATTGTTTTGACGTTGTTGGTATTTACAAGCACATTTGATATCCTAGTTGATCTTCTCGAATTATTTAGAGCGTTCGTTAAAATGATTAATAGATAATAAATAAGCCGATCGTATTAAATAAATAGTTTCTACGTAGAAAAATATTTTTCAATTATAAGTATTGCCTTTATGAATTAATAAATTATCTCCACTACTCACGCGCTGTATGCGAGACTTTTTATTTCTATATATTTTCATGCATACAATACAAACTTCTGTTTTGGTAGAAATAAAATTTTTGTTCAATGTTATATTCATTACAGCCGATTAAATTCTATCGATTAAGTGCACAAATTATTTTATAATTCGGAAAATTTGACATATCACTTAAAGGTAAAAGTATTTGCTTTTATATAAATTTGTCATCTGATGGTTCGTATTCTGATGTCATTGATAGCGTAGCAAAGCTGCCCATCAAATTAATTTCGTGTTTTCAATTATGAATATTCAATATTATTGAAATTCATTAAGTGAAAATGAAACATTTTATACTATTACGGGGGCTTGTTTTCAATATCCTACATTATATATAATCGAAATTATTAAGCGAAGAGCAAAAATTTTAAATTGTTTTAATATTAATAGCTATTATTTTCATAATCAGTTCATTAAAATAAGTATTTGAAATTAACGTTATCTGAATTCTACTTTACATTAATTATTGCAGCAGAATTGTTTTTTTCATCTATTATAGTTTGACCTTTCGTGCTGAGCTTAATACAAATGAATTTATAATATTATACTAATCAAGAGATTAGCACTAAATTATGGCATTAAATATCTGAATTTTATTATATCACATGAATTATACGTATGCAAAAATTAATGTAAGTTTATTGAAAATTAGATTATTTTAATTGAACATGCATCTGACTTTTTCAGATTGTCGATTAATTGTTTGTGTTAAAGGATCTCTTTTTTAGTCTCTTTATAATTAAGGATCATAGTAATTAGTTTCATTGAAAATATTTATATACATTCCTAATGGACTAATCTATATTCTATTTTAATTTCAATATATTTAATTATAAGTAAATACAAATGCTTTTCAATTTATTTATTTCATTTTTTATGTAGGACATTTTAACATTGTCAAATTTAGTTAAATAACTTATATTCCATGATTTCAATACCTTAAATTTTTCTTACAATTCTTTATAAATTATTTCTTAATAAATATTAATATTAAATTATTGGTTAAATTTAATAGTTAAAATTATTTTTATGTATAGTTTATATAATAACAGTGTAATTATTATCTATTTATATTATAAAAAGCAATGAAAATGCATATAATAAGATATTTTAGAATCAGTTGAATTCTCTAAACAAGAATTTCGTTTCTAACTATTTAAAAAATTCACGTAACTTTAACTTTTAATATAAGTTATGTATATGAGCACTATATACCTATATATGTAAATGTATACCTATATATGTTTAAATGTAGTTGCGCAATGAAAAGTAATTGTAAGACAGAATGAGAGATTGAGAGAGGGAGGGTGAGAGAGGGAGGGGGATGAGAGGGAGAGAGAAAGAGAGAGAGAGAGAGAGAGAGAGAGAAGAGGGGGGGGGTGGTGATTCTTGTATACCATAGGATTATGCGACGATAATTGCCAATTTAAATACATCTTTCTATACATGTAACGCTTTTGTGTATCTGGTTATGTAACCGTGTATATAATCAAATACAGATGTAAATGCAATGTGGTTTTAAATGTGGGTGAGGATGAGTAGTTACCATATACCTTCAATTATTCCTAAGTAAATTATATTATTCCTATTTTATTCATAAGGTTCTGTATTCATTTACAAGTCGAGTCGTTGACTTGCGTCTTTGAGATCGGAGATAAGTTTATGTACTGGACAGGAATAAATGGATATCTATGCAGGAATATTGATTCGAATCAAAATTTGAGAGGATTCATAATTTAATATTAGACGATCAAATTTCACCAATTTTCTTTTTTTTTTATTTTAAACGATTTATTTAATATTGCTAATACTTTGTCGTTAAATGAACTTTTATAAATGATCTTTTCAGTTGTTCTTTATTGTTGAAATAATTAAAAATAGTTAAATACTATTTCTCATTTCCTCTCAATATAATAATGTTATTTTTAAATTAATAATTTCCAACTCTAGACCTTTTAAAAATAATGTTGTTTCAATGATAAGATACGCAATGGCGTTTTAACATATGGGATTTTTTGTTTTGTTTTTGAAGTGACTAGAAGATTCGGTATTTCTTTCATTTGCCATAGTAATATTTATATATGCCATAGTAGGCTTATTACTTTAGATGTATCGAGTATGCATCTCGATTTTTCGACGGACAGGCTTATTGTGTACAGTTATGTAAATGGAATGAGTGTATAATTATAGGGATGGGTAAGGTAATGTTCATCAGATAGAGAAGTATTATATCAAATTTTTGTAAATAATCTGCTTGTTATTTTGGGTAAAAATTCACTTAACAAACTCTAGCGCGAATAGCTGGAATTATTTAGATACTCGATATAGTGTTGAAATAATACAATGCGACGGTAATTGGTTAATTAACATAATTACATAAAGTTTATGATAGGCTTTTTTTTTTTTTTTTTTTTTTTAATACGTAGCCTCGTTAATTTTATTAATTAAATAGGCGATTTGAAGGAGCGATCATTTACTGAAATTAATAAGTAAAGAATTAAGTATTGATATGAAATACAGTGAAGTAAATAATTATGATCGATAGGCCTATGGAAATGTTTTCTCCTGTTTATTCGAGCTCCTCGTTCACCGATAATAGCCTCGTAAATTTCTGTTTAATGGATGTAGAAGAGTCCGAGATATGAGATTTGGGCTATGCATCGACTAAATAATTAATATTCAGCTTAACATAAATTGATAAAATTCGCTATATAATGGTAATTTGTTTGCACATTGAATAGAACTCATTGTCAGTCCAACATTAATTGTTAGCAATTAAGAGGAAAAAAAAAAAAAAAAAAAAGAAAAGTGAAAAAAAAAAACAATCATTCAAGTTAAAAATACTGTTTATGGACATTATGTTAGATAAGTTGTAAATTTTTTTGCCATAAAATAATAAATTAATCAGTCAATAGAATACTTGACGATTAATTTATTATACATGCTAAAAGCGTTATTCCTAGTGGTGATAAAAACATAAACGTATTCGTTTATCAAAGCATTTATCAACTAATTCGACAGAAAGACCCCGATATTCTTCTATTTTAAGACCCCTAACATTGATCATATTTATTAATCATATTTATCAAAGATATTTAATATGTAAAAGATGCTGGTGAAATTAATTAGCGATTGAATGAGAGAGAATGAAATACCGATTAAATTTTGAAAGATAAGCACTTTTTTGCTATTTATATTACACGGAAGTTTTTATTGATTTGTGTTAAAAAATGTGATAAAAGAGATAAATGAAATAATGATAAATGATTAAACAACGATAATACGTCACGCAAAGCATATCTTAATGATTTTTATTGCAGAGGTGGCCTCGAGCGCTCATTGTCGATAACAATTAAAGATAACAGTAATAATAGCATTAATAATTGTCGGAAGAATAAAAAGGTGTTGGGGAATATGTGAAGGATTCTAATGAGGAATTATGACTCACTCTTACCTTACTTAATTGCTTTCTACTGTTTATAGCGAGAGCATTAATAATACGATTATAACGTTCTCAGTGAATGATCATATGGAATTGCAATAGCGACTGAAATTATTATGGAATGTCACAGGCTAACTGTAATATCAACTGCCACGATCGAGAAATTATCAACTCCGATGCGTCAATTAAACACGCCAAGTTCAATCATCTCGGCAAGTTATTTCACGTTCCGCGAATGCTTTGATATTTATTTTCCAACTATATAACGTAATACCGACACTTGTAGGCGAACGCGTAGAAAATTTGTACCTACTATAGAGGGAAAAAAATTTTCCTCGGATTTTATGTCATTAATTTCAAGTGCATTGAATTAAAGTGCATGGAGCCAAGAAGTAAAAGAAAAACGAAAGAAAAAAAAGGGGGGGGGGGAAAGCCCAAAACTTGCTATACCGAAGTAAGATAAGAGTATAATATCGTAAATATAGTCGCGAAATAACGAATGAGTGCTCGAATTGGCTTTCTTAATTAGCCGCTAATTACGCATATTATTCGGTATGAGGTAAATTCTCACCAACTCATTAGTAAGCTCAACTTAAATATACTTTTGCATCGAAGTCACCTAAAACTGAGCAGTGCGAGGACTTTAAACTTTGCATCAGTTTGTATTTGTCGGGAGGTCGCGTGATCTGAAATACGTGCGTGGTCGGTGGAGGGATCGTGAATAATTTTCTATACGCGTAAAATATGCGTAAAATATGTTAGTGAAAATGTGGCTCGAAGTATTCTTATCCAACTTGATGGACCTGACCAGGAACGAATGTCGCCTTTCGGCAAAGTGCTGCGTTCACCATTGCGGATGATTTTTCATAATTACAACGCTAGTTAAGTGCCCAGAATTTATCAGCACGTGGATTTTTGCATTGAATATATAATTTGCTACGGTGGCGTAGTGCATTTCATTATTCACTTAATCTTGCAAATTAATAATTGCTCGAATAAATGAATTTGTATTTCGATTTGACGTATCTTGATGTTAAAAGGATTATTTTCATATCAAAGTAGACTATTTCATTTCTATATTGCTAGTCACAATTATTTCCTACCAGACCTATCCAAGCTTTTCCTTCTTTTCTTCCCCTTTAACGCATAAAGTAAGCCATACATAACGAACAATTACTTATCTTATAACCGTTGTCATAATATTGTCGTGAGATGAAAAATAAGGGTGATTTCAATGAGCTTTTCATCGATTTCGTGTCCTTAAGAATCCACAAAGCTTTATTAATCATATGTGCTTTTAATATTAATAACAAAGTACTAATTGATACATTACAATATTATCGAACGTATACATTCATATAATAATATTAATAAAAAACTCATACAAATTAATCATCATCGAAGTATATTATTTTCAAATTCTTCACCCACATGTTTATTTATTTATCGAGCTTTTCAAATCGTCTCTCGGCAGTTTCATACGTAGCAGGTGAAGAGTCCAAGCATGTGCAACGATATTATATCTCTGTAGCTACGGTCTCACCTACTCACTTTATTAAATTTCTGCTTTCGTAGGGACGCCCAAGCATCGGGGAATAAGGAAATAATTTGGCGATTTGGCGATTTGGCGATTTGGTGCAGTCTGTGCGCGCTAAAAGCGATCGAAGCGAGCAACTGTAAGCTGCAAATGGTTGGCCGAGCTTTCGATCGAATTTCTCCGTGAATTTGATGCGCCTATGTGCACTCGGTATTCACGTAGTTGGGATGGGTTTGCAAATAATAGATGGGTCGCGTAGAGCGTGGGCGAGATAAGCTACGGCCATTTGGGATGCAGTGCCGTCGGCCCGTGGCAATGTCAATGGAAAATTTCATCGGCGCGGAGGTGGCTCGCGAGGATTAATAATTTCATTGCAGGAGCGCCGAGACGACGTTAATTATTAATTATAAATAAGCCAAGCCAATGTAAGATTATGTCACGTGCGCGAACTCGCGTGGAGCAGCGGCGAATTAATCGAGTCATCGGCATTCGTCGAGAAAAGCGCGCGTGCAAGCCTGGCATACGTTTCTCGAGAACGTTTCCGGGACTTGGTCATTACACGCGAATGTAGCCTGGAATAGCGAGACGGTTTGTCGTAGGCGGGAAAGCCCCCGCGTTACTCCTCACGTCGGAAAATGCGATTCTCGCGCGATAAACGCTTGGCTCGAGCAAGCGCACATGCGACGAGCCGAGCGCCGAATTACACGGAAAAGCTCTCTTTCAATTCCCGTTCACGTCCCTTCCCCGTTTATGAGCTCGGCGATCACTTCTTGGACTTGTTCGGCCGCTTACGCTTCTTATCCTCGGGTCGGTACGGTCCGAGCTTTCGACGCACCATGACGCCGCGCCACCAGGCCTGAATCCTGATCGTTTGACGGCGCACGTGATCCTCGTGCTCGCGTTTCTTGCGCGCCGCCTCCTTTTCCGCTAGGCAGCCGTCGATAAACTCCTGCTTGCTCGTGTACTGCAAGAAAATCGGCCACATTCGTCAAAGGGTTGCTTAAACAACGGGACTGGGGAAGGGGGGAGGCAGGGAATTGAGTGTATTATAATACGAGGTCGCGATTATGAGCTTACGGAGAAAGGGGGTAATATTGCGTGGCTGGCAATTTTAAGGCTTTAATGAGAATTTTAATGCGATAATCTAGGTTTTTCGGCCTTCCGTAGGAGCGTGCCCGTGGATTTATCGCTCCGCCTCACTCCGCCTCACCCCGCCCCTCTGGCTCCTGTCGACATCAATGCTAGAGTTGCATAGCTTCAAGTCTGATTGAATTTCCCAGCAAAGGCGAAAGTCTTTGCTCGCGAATTATAATACGATGAAGCTCGCGGGGCAAGGCCATAATATGGAAAAAGCTCCTCGTCTCGTCAAGCAGACTTCGTCGTGCATTGTCTCGAATAATAATCGAAAACATGTTTAAACAAAAGTAAACTACTCCAAGCCGTCAAGATAGAGCTACACGCTACTTGATTTGGATACAGTCCAAGAGGAAAAACTTTGAATTGTGGAAACTTGGCGGAGTCGGGTGATGACCGGTCGGCGAGGGGGAGGGGCAGAGCCTCCATTGCACACGCTTTTAAGTTATGGCGATACTACACTTATTGCGCATATTGGTACTTTCGAATTCTGGTGCTTTCGAACGGCTTTGTACACGATTCGTGCACCTTCCATAACTTATTTAGGCTAGGAATTTATCTCAAAAAAAAAAAAAAAAAAAAAAAAAAAAATCTCCAAAGAATGCTTATTCTTTAAAAACACAATTAAATTAAGCAAACAATAAACAAAGGGGAATTAATGTGTACGAGAGTGGACTTTGAGAAGAAAATAACTTTTTTACAACTTCGATTGTAATTTTACCGGCATTTTCGCCGAATTGAAGCAGCGTGACTATTTCAGGAAACTTTCTTTCCTTTCTAATGAAAGCCCAAGTTCATTTTTACAGTAAAGCATCCATCGAAAGTATAAATTTGCCATTTATTATGATTCGATAAAAAATTTCTACTATTTTACGAACTCAACGTTCACATCAAGATAAGTAAGTAACAATGTCATAAATTTCATTTATGTTTCATAAATGTCCATTACTCCATTATACCATAACATGTCAGTTTATGCGTTATATAGTTTATAGATTTATGTATGCGAGCGTTATATTGTAAATGAATATCACGTATACGTATTATTTTACTTTAATTGCGCATTAAATCTTACATCTTTGGATTTATAGTCTGCGAGATTTTAATATATGTATATGTAACGCGATTAAAATTTATAAGTTGTAACACTTAAGCTATACAAATTGTTTTGTGTATTTGTAAAATTTCGTTCAAGCGTATGCTAACCATTACATTTAGACGAATTTTTCAAAATAATACGTTAATTATGTTTAATGTTTAATGTACTCTCGAGAGCATTGAGTAGGCCGGCAAGTTAATACTTCAAATGGCTTTAATAATTTTTTCGACAATTTATTCTTTCTTGACAAATTAACGATGAGCTGAGAGCTCTTTGTACGCAGGGATTCATAATACTAATGTCGTCGAATTTATGTCATTGAACTCCGTAATATAATCGATAAAGCAAAAAAATAATATCATTTACGATATGAGTACTAAAATAATCTAATAATTAAAATCGAGATTAGAGCGACAGTTTCGTTATTAATAGGCTTTATAAGCTAATTTTCAGTTGACCTTGTCATTAAATTTGCATTTAAAATAATCTAACTTTGCGAGAGAATTTTCTCTTAATAAAACGTGTAAAATGAAGCAGCCGACCTTAAGTTCAGCCGACCGTCAGATAAAATATGCACGATGAACAAACGTTATTAATCATTGAGAGTTTTCGTTCACTCGCCGAATCACAGCAGCACAAGTCAAATGCTCATTAAATTACTCCTATCTGATTTAAACAAAGCCCGACTTGTAATTCTATGGGAAAATATGAATTAGCGAACGAGAGTTTGCTCATTCGTAAGAGTTATATTAGCATCACTGCCATTCCATGAACAAGCACTATTTATCTACGCTCGAGCAAACTCGTATTAATATCGTTTATGTCCTTTATCTTTTGTATTGTTATGTACACGGGCGTATGTATGCACCAACGTGGATAACAAAGATTTCAATCCTAATATGATTCTATGGAAATCTACGAAATTCAGCTTATTAATGTTTGAGTCTACATTCATTAACGATTCATTGGAAATCCACCTTTTTATCTACTTTTATTTATTATATCACGAAAAAGCGAGATTGCGACAGGATACTGAGATAAAAAAAAAAATTACTCGTAGCTTATAGCGTCAATTAGTAAATTTCGTCCTCGTCATCAACATCCCCCGGTAATTCCCGTAATTTCACATTGCGTGCAAATTATCCCAGCAAGTAACGAGACTCCGTTGCGAGCTCCATGACAATTAGAGCCTTAGAAGGGGATCGCATTCCCGGGTATTCGCGCCCATTTTCGATTCGTGCATGGAATTTGACGGAGAATCCCCTTGTCTGTCGAGCCGAGTAACACTCGAGGACAAAATAGTCGAGCCATCGAACTGCCAAGTGAGAGTGAGAGTGAGAGTGAGAGTGAGAGTGAGAGTGAGAGTGAGAGTGAGAGTGACAGTGAGAGAGATGAGAGAGAGATGAGAGATGAGAGAGAGATGAGAGAGAGAGATGAGAGATGAGAGAGAGAGATGAGAGAGATGAGAGAGAGATGAGAGAGAGAGATGAGAGAGATGAGAGAGAGAGATGAGAGAGATGAGAGAGAGAGATGAGAGAGATGAGAGAGAGAGTGAGAGAG
>NW_011948429.1:1982063-2017082 GCF_000503995.2 Ceratosolen solmsi marchali
GAGAGAGAGAGATGAGAGATGAGAGAGAGATGAGAGAGAGAGATGAGAGAGATGAGAGATGAGAGGGTAAAGGGCCGAGATGGCGATACGCCTCGATCATAGCTCCATTCTCGGGAGGCCAAAGTTGCCCGAATAATAAACGCAACCTAGGTGCTCCTCCACTCTACGTGCGCCCTGTGGACTCTATGAATTTTCATGAGCGGCCACGGGCGAGAGCGAGGGAGGCTCGGTATATCCGGATGTAAAGGAGTTGGCGCGGTTTTCCGGAATGAGAGAGCGCAGATATCGATTTTCAAGTCCAATTTCCAATGCCGACGTCGGCTTCTATGCCTGCGCGCGCTCACGCGTACACCATCCCCCGTCCCCTTTCCATCTACTCGCCACATGCCATACACAATACATGGCACACGGAGCAGAGAGTACAGAGCAGGAGACAGAGAATCAGGTATGCGAAAAGACTCCGAAAAGAGTCCGCAGAAGCGGGCCCTCTCGTCGAGGCTGCATGAACGTCGGTTTTGCAATGGCCTATGCCGGAAGCCACCAGCATTAATTTACTAATAGTAATTGATTTAACGTTGTTCGGGTTTCTGCTCGACCATTGCTCGCTGACAGCTAATTTCCCCATCGTGCCAATACACCTCTGTAATTTATTTTTATTTAAATTTCAGTTATTAGTTGCGTTCGAATGGCACTCGAACGCGCTCCGATTGTATGTCGAGGGGGGGGGGGATCTTATTATTTTTAGATTCGTCCTTCTGGGAATTTTTTTTATCGGTGCTATTTTCAATTTATAGTGCCGATTTAATTGCTGCTTATTCCTATAAATAAACGATTGTGCATTGGCTTTGAAATATCGCATCTTGTTAATGAATTTACATGAAAAATGAAAGACATTGAACGCATCCAACAAATATTTACTTTTCTTTTCTTCTTTTTTTTTTTTTTTTTTATTTTATAAACTGATAATTCAGTCGTTGATAGTTTCGGTGCCTCCTTAATTATCAATTCAATTCTTGATATCCAAGAATTTTGTAACCATCGATAGCGCACAAAGTATAAATACTTAAGGAGCGTATCTGCTATTTTTTTTTTTTTTTGCGATTACAATTGAAATTATTAAAACATATCTTTAATATATTAATTAATTAAAGCGCCGATCTTTCTCGTACACACGATAGCTTTGCATCGAATTACAAAATTCAATTATTAATTATGATTTCACATTTACATTAGATTATTTAGACTTTTTTTTTTTTTTTTTTATAAATTAAACGGGCGCCCATTGCAATAATTTAGGATGTAAAAAATAAAAATACAATAATTTACCGTTAAAGCGCGATTGAAGTGAAAATTAATTTTATACATAATTTATTCCGATAACTTTGTTCATAATTAGCACTTTTATTATTAATTAAGAATATCATTAATTAATTTGGTAATTTAATAATTATAAATACACTTGAGCATCTGCCATGGAAAATGATTAAATTCATATTTTTTCCAGGACGGTTGTTCTCATTTATAAACTAGAAAGGTTTATATTTGTTGCTTTATGCAAACATGAAATAAAGAAAATTATCGTTGAATTTTACGATATTCCCGAGCGATTAGCATAATTATAACTTTAACAGGGTTATATTATAAACAAGATCTGTGAAATTACCTCATTGCATTGAATCTGGTAAGGAAGGTAAGAACGTAACGATTATATAAAAATGTCGTGGGTATTTTTTTTTTTTCTTTCTTTCTTTTTTTCTTTTTCTGCACGTGATGATAGTTTCAAGTGATAAAATTTCGTAGCGCAAATTGCGATTGGCAGTATTTATTCGTAAAAGAAATTTTTTCCGTGCCGAAGATACGGGAATTTTTCCATTTAAAATCAAATCATTTTACTTTTTGCTGCGCCGCTTTGTCAAATTTTTTTTTATTCGCGAGCATACTTCCGCTCAAGTTCAAACAGCTTATATTAAAATTTATGGCGAGCCCAGTGAGACAGTCAATTAAAGTTAGGCAGAATTCAAAAAATAAGGCAAGGAACAAAAGTTTGGGCATTAAAGTTTTTAATAATGCTAATAAAAGTGATTTAATATTATTAATGGCTGAGAACAGCAGGTGACACTTAAAGGTAAGCTTAGGCTCTTTCAGGGTGGATGGGTCTTTTGACCAACAATAGAATAGTCTGGACACAAAGGGATTACCTTGCACGCTAAGGGAGGATTCAGCTTCCTCGGGAAATTCGCCGGAATTTTCTTGATAAAATAATTTAATTTCAATTATTTTTGTATTTTTTATACATTCGATTGTATTATGCATTTTGTCGCATAAAATTGTTCCATCGAAACCTTATATCCATATTTAATGGCTGTACATAATATCACGTTACATAGAGTATTGCACATAATAATTCGCGAAATAAAGTAGTAACAGAATGAGATTAAGTTGACTAATTGTAATTGAGACATGGCATAATAATTAACAACGACAACGCCAATTGTATCTTTTATCCAGACTATCGTTCCCTCACCTCTTACAAGCAACTCGTAGTCCCAACATAAAATACTAGATATCGCAATGATGTCAATTATGTTTCTCAGTTAAATGATTAGAATGTCATTGGGATAATTTCTCTTTATAATTACCTCTTTATAAAGCTCCTCGAGCGTAGCGCGCTTTTTCCCGATCTCCTCCTGTAGTCGGCGAATTTCCTCATCGTAAGACTTCATTTCCGTTTGTTGGCGCTCCATCCATACGTACGAATCCTTAACGTATTTCTGCCAACATTCAAAATAGCGTAAAAGTATCAGATCTCCCTTCCCCCTTCATTAACAATTCAACGTTTTTCTTTCTTTTCATGTTTGTGTGTGTGTGTGTGTGTGTGTGTGTGTGTGCGTGTGCGTGTGTTTTTTTTTTTTTAAATTGTTTTCATGAATTTTTGTACGCAAAATGCCCTTTAAAATACAGCTCAATTTATCTTTTATATTAAATGTAATTTGATTCTATTTATAAAAGTTGTTTATTATAATAATAATATAAGAATAAAAGTATGAGAATTTCAATGGAATCGTAATCTTTTTTACACTTCGGCCAAATTTAATTAAACGTTGGAGTATGGGTTTCATAGAAGGCCCGGTTACGCTATTAAATATCAGTTTTCTATCCGATCGATAGCTGCACATTTTGAAGAATATCGGTCCAGGTAGATTCATTACATTAGGATGGGGAGGTGGTTGAATGTAGATGGGGGCGTCTTGGGCGAAGGGAAACAGTTGATGAAAGGCGAGAAGCTGAAATCGTATTGATTTGCAAAATGCTTTAAAAGGGAAAGGGAAGTTTATGGCCGAAGAGTAAAGTATCGGCCCCGCCGAGCTTAATCGGACGCTCGAATGGAGCTTGCGAGGAAGGGAAACCGGTCTCGAGTCAGCTACTTTTCAGGAATTTGCCTCCTCCTCCTCCTCCAACTACACTAACTTCAGTACATCTCCGCCCTCTGCTTGCTCCTTCTCATCGCATGCACACGTGATCGCATTTGTGATTACGCGCAGTGAAACAGAACTTTAGGCCTAAGTTATGCACGCTCGTGCATAAATGCAATTTATTCATGTTGCAAACAACTTGTTAAAATCGATAAACAGAAAATCGTTACCGGAGGCGCAACACACGTGAGCTTGCCGATTATACAAAAAAGTCTTATCAAAGGCACTACTTATCAATCAAGCTATAAACGAATCGATCTTTTTAACCGTCTCGTGTTTGTAGCGAAGTAGTCGTTTCATTATTCTTATTTCTGTTTGTTATATAGATATTATTTGCCACTCGAGTAAGAATTATCGATGAATTAAGCGTTTATTACTTTTCGCTTTTAAATGTATATATCGTCGCAATACATTGTGCATCTCTATCGTGGAGTCAGTATTTGTTCTTTTAGGGGAGAGTTAAAATTTCACGTATACACCTCTCCGGTCGTACATCACCAATGCTGAAATTTTTGACACCAACTGAAATTACTTCGCTCGTAAAGAGATGTATTTTCTGTGCACATAACGATCGTATACTAATCGATTTGCATGTAAATTATTATTATTATTATTATTATTATTATTATTATTATTATTATTATTATTATTATTATAATTATTTGTCAAACGAAAAATTAATTAACCGGAGGCGGTTCGTATATCTTTATTAACGTATTATTAACGATTCGTTAATATAGCACGCGATACGATAAATACCTTACAGCTAATTAATTATAATATGATAATGAAAAATTTGAAAATCTTTTATCATGTTTACATGCTCTTTCGTCATATGCGATTGACGGCGTCACTGCATTACCCTTTACAAATTTATTTCATTAGTTAAATGCATCTATTCGTAGTTTAAGATTTTTTGAGATTTTTTGCACGTCATCGTAATTTGCTTCTTCTCCAAGTATTAAGTTGTGCATTAAAGTTGAATCGAAGCGATGATTCTACACTCCATCGTATCTATTACAAATAATCTTGACATGCGATAATGACTATTGGCTTTGTTTTATCATAGACCCATGCCAGCATCATATAAACATATTACATAGTCGAAGATGTCTCGTCTCAAGGCTTTCCTATACACCAATGATTTGGAATATTTCGTTTACTATCGATAACAATGACAGTGCAATATCATTTAGACGTAATGACATTCGTAAATAATCAATTTACATACTTAATTCGACGTATGGTATGTCTTATTGAATATTAGACACATACAGCCTTTTAATATAAAAAATACATCTATCTAATATGTAATAATATGTAAAATTTCTTTAGGAGCTGGGATTAATGATCGATAATGTCATTAAAGTAGTTAAACTATATGGCACTGTCATTGGACTAATTTGAAATCGATCAACGATATTAATGTAAAATTATTTAATAATTATTGGTGCCTCATAGTTATAAGTTATAATAAACCCAAAGAATTGCCAATTCTGTAACGATTTCATTTGATCGGAGAGAGATACCATATTTCTAACCTCGCTATCTCAATATCTTCGGGCGATTAATTTAATTTTCATTTTCTTATTTAAAATTAGACAATGTATTTTACGAATGTGTTAACTTCTTAAATACGTTAATTTTATTGTTTGTAAAATTTATCTAATTACAATATCTTTTGCTATCTTATTGTGATCTTTATTTGAAATAAAGTGTTTGAAAATAATTTTCATAAAAATCTCTTCTCCCCTTATTCGTCATTTAATAACATATAACATTATAGGAGATATGATTGAATTCGCCTTAAATTTAACCTTGGCATTGATGTTTTATGGATATGTTATTGGTATGAATAATAGAAAGCGCGATGTGTCCGAGTATTGGAAATTTATACTTGTAGAGCAATATTGATGATACGATATTCGAATGATATTCGTAATTTATTCTTTAACGTTAAGATTTTGTAAGTATATTTATATATATTTTAAGGAATATCGTTTGTCAGTTACATTGTTCTATACAGTGTGCCATGACTTGTCTTTTTTTATTCTTTTTTTTTTTTTTTACCGAGTTCCGTTATGTATTCTATATATACTTTGAAATTTACTTTTTTTTTATTTTTATAATTTTTTTACTCTTATTAAAATTGCGCTTAACATTCATCGTACTTAGATAGAGATGTTTTTTTTTTTTTTTTTTTTTTTTTTTTTAAAGAATGTATGTATTTAGAAGTATAACGCCCGTTGGAAAGGTCGAATAAAATGTACATGTTAAGTACAAACTTTATTATTCTTTTTTCCATTTATCTCAAGTATTTTGAATTCGTCTTGTCGTTGAATAATATACGATTAGATGCTATCTCCTGATAAATGAAAATTCAAATTTCTGATAATCTCAAGTACGATACCGTAGAATCCTCAATGTTGTTTTATTATTATTTTTTTTATATTTTTAATTGATTTTTGGGAAACTTGGCTTACAGCGAAAAATTGTTACCAAGCATTATTATAAATGGTATTTTATTACCGAAAATATGATTTCTACTGTAAAGATAGACATATATAGTCATGTCAAAAAAATCTTTATAAAAAAACGAAACTTCCAACTGTAGATGAATCGAATATTTGAGCAAAATTTTCTGTTCTCTTACAAATTTTATATTTAAGAATACAGATTCAGTCGTTAATGCTTTTAACAGTAGAATCAGTCAGAATATATATTATACATTTAACATATTCTTTATTATTTCTAGTGTTGACAATTACCGAATTACGTTAAAGTCTCTTTATATATAACATTAAAATTATAATATATAAATTAAAATTGTTTGTTAAACAACTTTTCAAAAGTAGCAAATTGGTCAGAACAATACTCTTACCTGACAGCCCTTCAAATAAACGTCTTAGACTTTCCTAACAACCAATAGCCACTACCTCGTGCTATTGGACCACGTGCTCACCTCGGTGGTAAGTTTCAGGAACGCCCTGATGTTCTTGCTGACGAGTAGCTCGCCGGTTTCCCGCTTCCGGCAGTCCGACAGTTTGGCTTCCAATAAATCGCACGATTCCATCATCCGTAGGTCGTCTTGCTCACGACGCGAGCTCAACCAGGCGTCGACGTACTCCAGCTCCATATCCGATTTCAGCCGCAGCCCCTCTTTTTCATTCTGTGACAAATGCGAGGTATGACAGGACTATGATTTCATAATTGAGATACGGATTTCAGAATTGAGGCATTTGACGGAATTTTGTTAACAATCGGAGGCTCATTTGTGTAAGTTGGATCGTTAATTAGTTAATAAGTTTAATTTATTCTTTCAGTGCGCAACTTTCTTGACTTTTGACTTTTGGTCGACTCTTAGGCATTATTGTCTATATCTGCCCTATTCTAAGTTATTATCATTATATTTTTATCTAATTACTATCTCCTTAAGATTATTTAAAGCTTTAAATATTAGTGGTTTCGCAGTCATAAAAGAAATATTAAATTTAAATTTCTGTAAATATTATTTATCTCTTTATCTCATTTATTATTGATTTAATTGTCCACTTAATTTATGACATTAATTATTTACATTCTTTTTTTTTTCTTTTTACGGAAACAATAAGTTTTTCAACAAGTATAGTTAGTGATGAATTAGCTCTAAATATATTCCATCAGTTAAATTTGGATTAATCAAACTATATATTGTGATAAATTAATTTCAGTTCGTTATGGATGCATTTCATGACAGATATTACATTTTAGAAAATAATTATTATATAATGAAAATCCAATTTTCAATGTTGTTAAACAATTTTTTTGTCTTTCAAATAAAATGTTAGATCGTGAAAAATTTCTAGCGTCATTCGTATTAAAATCAATTATTCTATACTTTTATGAAAATACGACAATATATGGAAAGCAGACTTTAATACTTTCGCCTTTCTCCAAAATTATTTGTAAAATATTCGTTGTTTTTTTTTTCTGATGCCTGATCATCTATATTTATTGGAGGGCATTAACGTGTCAAAAGTCTAGCAGAGGATGAGCTACTACCAAATGTACCTATTTATAAAAGATAAAGAATTGAAGAGCGCAATTTAATGGTCGAGAAGGATGAAGTAAGTTACATAAAAAGTAAACACTGATAGAAGCAAATAATCTATTGATACGTAAAAGAAGAGTGATATTGAGGTAGCGACAGAGATCGAAGAAAAGAGGAATGAGAGGAGCGAAGAATAAATCTGGTCTTTGATGCTGAATACATATAAAACTGGAAATAAATATCTTTCTCGATATGAACTGGTCGTAAAGAATATTGCTCGAGCAGAAGAAAAAAAGATGAAAAATAAATATAAATAAAAGTTACATTACATTACTATTGTCATATATAATTTTGAATTATATTTTATATAAAGAAAATTAATGAAAATAAATATAAAAATAAATATACACATTTTTATAAATTGATAATCTACATGATTAAATATGAAAAATCGAAATTTTCTAAAATGACACATATTACATGCATCGATGCATATATAATTAATATACATTAATCAAGAGATGGGTGAACATTGAATTTTTTTTTTTTTTAAGAAGACACACACACACACACACACACACACACATTTATGCATATATATATATATATATATATATATATATATATAGTGTGTGATAAAACTACTTAGAAAAAAACAGAGTTGAAAAAAAAATTAAATAAATGTTCTTTTTGCGTTACTTTTGTGATGATTAGCTTTGAAAATACATAGATAAGCTAAAAAGTAATGAATTCATGCATAAAGCAAGTAATGTATTATTGAAGAAAAGACTTTAATTTTTATGTATCATTAATAGATGATATATATATATATATATATATATATATATATATATATATATATATATATGTATATAGGCGTGCGTGCGCGTGTGTGTATTATTTATCGCTGTATTGAATTTATGTATTTTTACGTTTAAAAGATAGTACTGCATACATAAAGCTTGTAAATTTAAAGTCTCGTGAAAAAATAATGTAGCGTGGAAATTTACAAAATAATTCTATTATAAGTAGATTAGACATTATTAGTTTATCAACTGTAACGCTTTAGATGCATTTATCGTCATACCGTCCAAGTGCTTGAACGTGTTATCAAATTGAAATAAAGATTATTTTGAGTTCTAAGAGCTTCAACAATTTTGCTGCAATAATTTGCGAGTTACAATAAATTGATTTAGTAAGGATAAGAATTTTATTTCTTATTGGTAAGTATTTATGACTTAGTTATAATAAAAAAAAATGTATTAATAAAATCATAAGCTTAATTAAGTTGACCATTGTGCAGTCGATATAATATTTTTAATGATATATCATTGTCATTATTACAAAATACATTAGTGTTATTGTTTTAAACGCTGACTTTGATTCAACGGACACTAAAGTTTTTATTAGTTAAAACGAGAGAACATTAATAAAAATTTTTCTTTGTTAATACATCGGGATTCAAAGGATATTATTCAAGTTTTATTTATATTTAATAGGTACGATGGCAGTTCCAAATGGTTTTAATTTAGAACTCATTCAGGTGGTAAGTATAATAAAATAATTTATTGGTTGTAAAACCTTATTTTTTAATGAGTGTACAAGTGGAGTGATTAAGAAAATTGTTCAACTGACTATGAACTAGAATATGTAAATGCTAATTTACATAAGGCAATGTGAGTAAAACATAGCAACTGAAATGTATTTGTTAAAATTCTTGTTACTAATTAATAATTGTAACAATGTATTAAAACCTTATAATTATGACTCTTTTATTTTTATTTTTATGTTGAAAAACTGATATAGGGTACTAGTGCATAAAAATAAATATATTTCCATATAATATATATTTATTTCAAAAAATCTCTGCAATGAATTAAGATAAAGTGGAAATGTTATAACGAATGAGGGATATTTTAACAATTGGCACGATGTTCTAATAAAAAAATTTTTTCATACGTTGTCTACAGATGTTGATATTATAAGAGTTAACAATAGTCTTTAAATTTTTATAATTTGATAATTGTAAGATCAATATCAAAATATTACGTTAGTCTATAATCTTCTAAACTTTTCTGAATCCTCAATTGATTAAACGAATTCAAGTGTGAAAAAAATGTAATTTGTTTATTAGTTAATAATTTTATTTTATTGATTTTTTTTTTTTTTAAATTAAAACTATTATAAATATCAATAACAACAATGTCAATAATGCAATGTCACTAATAACAATATTGTCAATAATATTTATCATTACAGTGAATAAAAAACTATTTATTTAATTGTTCAAATATGTTTTTCCATAATAAAATGTTATTGATGATAGGTAAGGTATTTTGTACTCAAAATTTTGTAATTTATAACCTCACTTTTGTGTAATTTTTATCATTTTTTTTATAGATTTTTTTTATAAATTACATACAGAAATTATATTTTAATTTTGCTCATCAAATTTCATAACAATTGTTAAGCAAATTTTAGTATACTCTTTATTATGAAGTAAATTAGGTATTTTTTAATACTACAAATTAGGAATAATTGTAAATTAGAATATTTAAAATTTTATTTTCAACATTAAAAATGAATATTAAAATTGATGTTGGAAAAGACAAAAAACTTTATTCTGTATTTCATGAGTATTGAAAATTAATTGTTCTTTATTATTTACAATTTTTTCCGCTCTTTTTATAATAATTATGGTCTTTTTCTCGATTATTTATCGACTCGTAATGCTTTATTGAACATATCAATTGAATGTCATTAAGATTCTCTAAATAAAATTATATTATTTGTAATAAGTATTCCGAAAATAGTCTGTTAACTTTTTCAAAGTATGAGATAATTATTGAGTATGATTCTCAAGGTTTTAGCATAGAAATGATATTTCTAATTTTAGATATTTCTATTTATACAAAAATCTTTCTAAAAATAACATATTCAATTGCTTTAAAGTAAATTTTCTATGAAACAATTACTTCTAGATTTAACAATTAAGTTATTAATTATGCAGAAATTTATTGATAATTTATTCTAAATAGTAAGCGTAAGTAATTTATTTCGTAATATTTCTAAAGAAAGTTCAAAAACTTAATATTTGCAAAACATTATGTTTAAATTCGTATTTTCTTTTTGATTTGACATTACGTAGATGAAAAAAGTACTCTGAAAGTCTTTTATATTTGTAGCATAAAACTTCATTGCATAATATAAATATATATATATATATATATATATATATATATATATATATATTTGTTTCAAAGTATGGAGGAGAAAAAAAAGAGAAACTTTCTGACCTGTAACACGTAACTGAGTACATTTGAAACATTAAATAGTAAGAAAGTAGCAAAATTGTAACGAACATATATTTGTAATATAAACAGTAGTAGTATTAGTAAAAAAAGTTTATTGTTATTAATATTGAAATTTATTAGGTAGAGCATTGAAATTAGTTTTCGAAAATTTTGGCAATTGATTTATATTATATTTATTCAAAATATTCCAACGATACTTTATTTTTCCACAATAATAGAACGAAAATCTTTTTCAAAATAATCCATCCTTTGAATTTTAAATTATTATATATAAAATCAGCGCGTAATCTATGAGACATTACATTTTAAAAACGTTTAATTTCGCTCTTATGAAATAAAGTGTTTTATAAAAGATAATGACAATGTATTAAATGTATTTTTTACATTTAAACTCATTTATAGTATTGATATAAAAAGATTTGTTATTAATGGTATTGTCAATACGTCAAATAGTTTTGTTATTATCAATCACTTTCGAGTAAATTGTGCGATATAACGTTATTATTGTCATTCTGTCTTTCGACGATCAAAAGGAAAAAGTATCGTTATACATCGTCGATGCATTGGTATACATAACATACATTCTTATTATCAGGTTTTATCTTCAGCGGTAATACCATTATCAAGATTGTTCTATATATGTAAATAATCAAAGTTATTGCGTGCAATAATTGGAGTGCTTTACCGAAAAATTATTGGCGCTCTACTTTAATCATTTATTGAGGAAATATGCAATGTTGTCCCACATAGAGCGAGGCGTTACAATTTATTCGCGCAGCCGTTGAGCTCTCGGTAGTGGAAAATAACTTTTGCAAGCCTGTAATAATCGTCTCTTCTATCATGTTAAACGTTAAATCGGGTAAAAATCTGCAAGAATAAACCTCTTTTCCAATAATTTTAATAGATTTTTTATAATAACTTATGTTATTAAAAATCATTGAAAAAAAATTGTAATAATTTTTTATATATCGTTTACAATATTCCTTATTTGTCCATATATTTTTATCTTATTTGACACTTGAGTTATAGTATTCTCATAGTTATATTTAGTTTGCACTCACCGCGCTTTTCTTTTCATAATGTATTTTCTTTATGAAATGCAATCACAATATTTTTATAAGCTCAAACTCATGCAATATTTATGATTTATAAAGAATGAATAAGCATTTTCAAGCATTCAGAAGCATTATAACAATCCAATTTAAATAATCGGCGTTCTTTTGATCCATCCCTTATCGATTCTTTTTTTCTTCGCTTATTTTAAATTTATTAATTCATTAATTAAATGTCATTGATATGGCAATTATGTTTTAACGATGTTCTTAATCTCCTAGCTTTTCAGACATGGAGCAAGATCTTGTTCCAAAACCGAAGCTACAAGAATGAGTGCTGAACACATTGACCAGTCATTTCAGGAAGCCGTTGGCGACGCACAATTAACAAATGTAAATTTCTTGTTGTAATATCCCCAAATTCATAGAATTTAAATAAATATAGCGGGAATTTTTTTTAAAGAGGTAATTTACTACGATTGTCCAAGGGCGCAATAATTACGCGGATTAATAAGGACTTTTCGAGAATTTAGAACCTTTCGGCACATGTTAATCGAATGCTTAAGACAGTTTTATCAAATATATCATAACGGCCAGTTAAATGCAAGGAGATTCGTGAATATCTCAACTATTTATTCATGCGGTTTTTTTTTTGTAAATTCTCATAAATGTAAAAAGTTACGTTTAATATCAAAACATGAGAGTTTTTATGAAAGTACGTAATACACAAAGTCCTCTGTCCTCTCTTGCCTTATCATTAATTGTTAAAACTGCGATCGCATTATAAATTGACACTGCCTATAAGTTTTTCCAAATAAATTAATAGAATTAGCGCAGTATTATCAGAGATAATCTTAGAAACTCAAGCTTTGTGCTTAAATTTCATCATCGGTCTCTCTTAAATTGCGTGGCAACATAAATTCACTGTACAACAACCGCGAGAACATTTTTTCGTGCCATCGCGCAACCTGATGAAGTAGCACCCACGTCTGTCTTATCGTAACTTCAAGTAAAAGAGCACATCGAGAGCTCGGACTCGAGATGCGTGGGTGCGCGCATCCGAAGCCACAAGGTGTAGTACTCGGCACGCGAACACCTCGTCGACGTACTTTACGAAATGACGTCGAGCATTCTTGGTCCGTAGTACGGGAAGTCGCAGGCTTACGGCCTCGGCTGCGCCCTGAGGGATCGATACGCCGGCTTCCTGGGCGCGGGATACCGGCCCGAGGACGTTTACGCTCGCAGTTCCGACTACGACCGTACGAAGATGTCGCTGCAGCTCGTCCTCGCGGGTCTCTACCCACCTATCGGCCATCAGATCTGGAACTCCGAACTCAATTGGATGCCCATTCCCTACGACTACAAGCCTATTATGGAGGACATACTTTTGGTGCCATTTTTCAACAAGAGGTCACTCCTATGTCATTCGCACTGTTATTGTTATTACCTCTCACCTTACTGCTATATCGGCTGATTTCAGATTATTTCGAGCTTAAAGCAAATTCCAAATTACCAATTAATTGCTATCTTTATTCGCACTATGACATTTCCTTTCTATTCTTTCTTTCTTTCTTTTTTAACTACGTTTTAAATGTTGATAAGCAATGCATTTGGAAGGACGCGAATTTACCATTATTCTTATATATAATTATTTTCTTCTTCAGTGTAAATTTATTTTGACCGATGGAGAAAAAAGCTATCATTAGTCGACGTGGTATCATACTCGAGCGGTGGAATATTACAACAACGTAAATTTTATTTTAATATTACAACAAATATTAATTCAAATAATCGATTAGAATTGTATTATTTTTTAACTATATATATATATATATATATATATATATATATAATCTTACGTTGAACTGGCCGTCATATTTAATGGAACGTTAAATTATTTATTAAGGCAGGCGCATAGTTCTCACTGTACATTGATTCTAAACGTTTGATACATAATAATTTAACAGATAATAAAAAAATTAAATTCAATGCAATGATTTTACGTTAATTAAAACGACATCTATGTGGATATCTATGTAGATATTTAAATAGCAGATTTTGAAATAGCAATCCCGTCATTAAAAAAAAATTAGATATTTTTTATATTTACATATAATTTATAAGATTTCTAAAGTCTGGCTAACATTACGTTACATCAAAAGCACATGATATTCGATTAAAAATTGTAAATAATTTTAAAAATTTCTTTCTCCGTAGATATCAGCAGCATTTATCCGAAGCATTTAATTCAGCAACTGTCCAAGAAAAGTTGAAAAAAATACAAGAATTGAGTAATCTTTTATTCGAAAGTGGAATTATTACAGAAAAGAAATCCATCTCTCTTATAAATGCATTAGTAATATTTAATGTTTCATACATATACGTTAAGTATAATTTATAAAATTTTAATTCTATAAGAAATCGTGCTTTATTCTCATATAAATCGTTCAGATGAAGATATTTAAATTTTATATTAAATTTTATGTTTATTTTTTTTTTTCGTTTTATCTACCGTTTTCTCGATAAATTACGATCCGATAGAGACTAGGCCAGTTGCCTACAGTGATATGATGATATTAACAATATCTCTGTTTCATTTAATATCGATCTCTTTATTTTGACTTTATTTATACCAACATTTTATGCGAAATTTTAATTAAATCCTCTATTAAATAATGAATAATTATTAGTTTTATCAAGTTAAAGGGCAATTCTTTTTACGCATATATTAATTTACACGGAATTCAAGTTAAACACGATATACACATGTATATATATATATATATATATATATATATATATATATTTTGTAATATATTGTAGAAAGCACAGAATGCAACGCTTCCACGTTGGTGTTCGCAGAATATATACGATGTTTTAAAAGGTGTTTATTCAGATTATTTAGATATAATGTCAATGACATTAGAAGAGAAGAAATCAAGCGGAGGAATACTAATAAAAGAATTTTTAGAAAATTTTGATGCTGATGATCAGAAGACAAATAAGAAGAAAATGTATTTATATTCTGGTCATGATTTTACTCTCGCTTCATTTATAAATGCTCATACTCTTCAATATTCAGAGTATCCAAAATTTTCAAGTGCTGTGATTCTAGAAAAATTAAGGGATACTCAGAACAAATTGTATGTTAGGGTAAGGGATAACGAATAATAGCAGAGTAATCGTAAGCTTGGCATTTAATTTAAACATTAAAAATATGCCATTAATATACTATTATTATATTACATTTGTATGAATGTAAGATATAATTTTTAAATAATATTATGAAAAATATTTTTTACTTTTAACAATTTTCATACGTGCCTAAGCTTATTCATTTATAAGAGAACTTGATCGAAATATTCCTTGAAATCATAATTAATTTATTTGTATAAAAAATTAATTATCGACAACATCTTATTTTAAAATAATACTTAAATCTTAAAAAAAAAAAAAAATAAATAAAAAATAAAAAATAACATACAAACGTATTAAAAAGCAAAATAATATAATAATATAACGCATAACATATTTATTTCAGTTATTTTACACTTTTTTGGATATTGTGTTTGGAATTTTTTATCGTAAATTTTACACAAATGTAAACATCATAATAACAAAGATATGTACAATGTCGTAAAAATTTTTATACATGATTCCAAGGAACATACGAATGTAGACATTATAAATATATAATTACACGTTATAAATAAAATTACGTTATTTGCGCGTAAACATAATTTTCTGCATATTTCGCTATCTATTAATTGATATTGTAATATCAGTTTGATTTTCTACTTTATTTATAGTTTTTTAGTCTATGAACAATTTAATGCAATATACATTTTACGGGTGTGTGGCTTATAAAAGACTATCGTATCGATAAAAGAGTCTTAAATTCATATTCACTTATACCTTATTATATTTAAAATATAATTTGTAATATTTATCGATTAATGTTCAAATATCAGAATTGTCTTATAAGAAAGCCAAGTGTTTCAATATTTGAATGACTTATATTTTTAATTTGGTATATACATATTTATGCGCTTTAAGAACTGTTCATTTCATATTATGTTACTACATAACTTTCGCTCAAAATTTATTTTCTTTAATATAATAATTTAATTAATAACTTTATTTTATGATTATAGATTCTTATTTACAATGGAAAAGAATTTACAACTTTAAAATTATGGAATCACGGGGATTTATGTACTATCAATGAATATCTTAAAGCTGTAAAGAATGTTATCCCCACGGACGATGATATAGATTCTATGATAAATGCAGGAACTGCAGATTTTCTAAATGTTCTACTGAATAAATAATAAATAAAGTTGAATACACGACATTTCAAGCTTTTTATCTTATTTTTAACATAGTTTTTATTTTATTAACATTTTATTATAATAAGGAAAGTAATCGCGTATTATTTACATATGTCTCTGTAGAAATTTTCTTTAATATTGAAATATTTATTTTATACAATATTTATTATTTAATATATTTATTGCATGAGTAAATTATATAATTTATATTTCAACAAATGCAACTGATACTTTTATTTGTACAATTTTTGAAAATTAATATTTTTCGATAAGTATTTAAGAATATTAAAAAAAAAAGTAAAACCACACTTATAACTCGGATTCAAATTTATTATTACAATATTTTTTTTTTTTTAATTCAAAGATTATTAATGAAAATAATTAAAAATTACATATAATAGATTCATAAAACATAAATATATGTTACTTAAGATAAATAAATGGATTTTTGCAAACTAATACTTAATATTGATGTAGTGTTTTGTTTCATATTATATTATATTTATTTTCGATATCGAGAAAACTATTATAAATTTGCGTTAAATCATTAAAATTTTCTACATATATATATATATATATATATATATATATATATATATATTTATTTATTTATATCGATGTAATTGTGTATATGATATTCGATAATTTAATATTATAACATTTTATTTACATAATTATTTTTATAAGTTTTTGTTAATAAGCAAATTTATAATATTTTATCGTCTTTGTTAAAAGCTTGGCAATGGAAATTAATAAAACTTGAAAGATTTATTGTAAATATGATCGATGATTAACTAAATATTGTCCCATCTTATTAATATTGTTTAACTTTTTGATGACTTAAATATCAAAATATATTTTTTCAATAACCAATCATGTATAGCGAAATTTATTCTACTTTTAATAATAAGTAAACTGAAATAAATGCTTTATTTTGCCGATAAAATGAAAAATAAAAGTTTTAATATATACGAACAATATAAGTATATTTATAATTTTTTATAACGACAATACAAATGAAAATTTGTTAATTTAATTGACAGTAGATTAGAAAATAGTTATCTATTATTATCTAAATTATTATTTAAATTATTTGAATTATTTTAGATACTAGACTTTGTCAAATGACTCATAATCTTAACTTAAATTACATGGATTTTTTTTTTTTTAATGGGTTGAAACCTTATTTGTTGGAGACTGATTTTCATATTTTAATGTTTGCGAATGTTTCGATTAAAGTGACGAACTTGTGGCTCTATTTAATGTTCTGTTTACTTGATGTGCAAACTCTACATTTGACCTCGGAAAATCTTTTATATTTGAAATATCGTAATAAATAGTTGTATAAGAGATATTGTATATTTTAAGTTGTAAATATAACTTGAATATTGATTTATTGTAAATATTGTTTTCTTTTCTTTATTTTTTCATTTAAATCTAAAGCATATATACCTGCTATATTTTTTTACATGGTTTTAATATAAGAAATATTATTTATTTTTTTAGCGTACTTTAAAGAGTATTTTAATATAAAAATGTTATATTTATAAATATCAAACATAAAAATTTTTGTTAATAAATTTGTAAAAATTTTATAGTATTAATAATCCAATTATATATAAGAAGTGTATTATAGTATAATTAGTTTTATGTTATAAACTGGAAAAATTTTAATTTTTTTTTTATTTGATTATAAATCAATCTTTTTTCACTATGCAATTAATTAAAAAGAATGTACAATGTAAGAAGCAAAGAACGTAAAGTATCATAATTATATTTTTCTTCGTATAAGTTAGCCACTTTATCGTATAAATATATATAGGTGCAATATAAATAATGACAAAAAGAAAATTTTTTCAGTAGGATTATAGTATGTCGTTCATTATGTTTTGCATATTTTTCTACATCACGTGAATCTTTAAAGTCTTTTATGTTCTTGGTAACTTATTTTTTACTTTATTACATTGTAGATATTTAATATTTACAGTGGTTTACGTCAATCAGGCGAGGTCCGATTAATTGCAGGGTTTGCCTGACTTTCATCTGTTCCACTCCGCCAAACTTTTCCCGTATTACTACAAACTTGCTGTTGCGCTTAATACTTATTCTAATTATTAAAAAAATGTCTACAATATTTATGTAGTATCACGTGCAATAAATATATATTATTTACCTAATTATACGTGTTTTTATATAATCTCCCATCCTATGAAATAATTTGTATTTTTTTAATTATTCATTTTTGATTCCAATTCTAATTGTGTAAATTCAAGTATAAATGATCATTGCTTCATTTATAATTATTTTACATAAATATATATATATATACACACACACACACTTTTTAGTAGTAATAGTCTAAAACTAGTCATTTTGAGCATCTTGAAGAATAGTATGAAAGTAATTCTTTAAGTTTCAAACGCAATTCTCATCAATAGTATTGCCGATTGTATTATTTTCTACGAAATATCAATATTTCAATGTGAAATATTCATAGTCAAAGGTCTTCGGTAAAACTGCCGTTAATATTCTCTTGCGCTTCACCACCAAATAATCTCACCGGAAAATATTAAGCTCTTTATTTGCTAAAGGAATAAAGCTTGACACGGATTACGCTTCCCTTTACTTATCTTATTTTCTTCGCTTACCCGAAGTCTCAGCAGTTCAGTTTTTAGGCGTTCCTCCTCATTCTTGCGCCTCTTCTGTTCCCCGGCTATATTATGACGCAGTTGTGCAAGTGCCGCCTGTTTCTCTCGCGCGTCCCCGAGAATTGCATCCTCCTCGATACGTGCGGCTCTTTGTTCCGCGATGTTGTTTATCAGGAAGTCTAGATTACCGTCGATCTCGAGCGAACGCATCGTCTCGCGCACCACCTCTTCTAGTCCTTCACTGTGCACAATTGTTCATGCAAAATTATTAGAGTCCACGTTCGTGACATTTTTCCAATTTCTCACGAATGACCAAGTGCTTTGAAAACATTTGTAATATTTTAAAGAATCTGTATGTGCATATCAATGGCTGAGAGTTTATTACACGAAAGAACCGGACATTCGAATTTAAGAAAGATTTTTGAATATTAATAATGTATTGCTTAATCAATGTCATAGATCAAATATTTTCAAATATAACCAATTCCTATGTGTTTTTTTTTTTTTTTTTTTTTTTGGAGATTACATTGTAAGATTTTCTATAAAAAATCAATTAACATTATTTGGTTTTATACAAATGTGAGATAGTGTAGGATAGTGCTAAAACTGATTGAATTGCATGATAATTTTAAGAAATCGAAACCATATTCTTAGCGATACAACGATCGAGAGAGGAGAAGAACGTATATTAATAAGCGACAAAATTTCAATGGATAATCGATATTTATGTTGGAGATAACAGCATATTATTAATGTATATTGGCCGGTATTGTTTAAGATAAATAATATCTTGGTTCTGGTTTTTGTAGTCCGTAATTCATTCATTAATTTTAATTCGTTTAATAGATAATACACAACCTGTAGATAGTATATTATAGTTGTACGACTATAATCTTACAAATGCTGCTCCAATTAAAAAATTCAATTTGCAATCACTATATAGAATATGTTTATAAAAAAATGTGTTATATGGAATTTGTCAATTTATTTTTACGACGTTTTAAATAATGCATTTATAATAATTAAAAAGTACTGACTCTATGGGTATAATTGATTAATAAATATAATATGATTATATTTTAATATTTTAATTATAATATATTCATTTAAAATATTTGATAGTTTGCTTTACAAAATGATAATGACTATTCGGTGCCAAAATTGTAAAATAGAGGAAAGCTTTCACCTGATTAATATTAGATATCATTCTTTTGTTGTTGTTGTTGTTGTTGTTGTTGTTGTTTTTTTTTTTTTTTTTTTTTTTAAACAGTTTAGAGTACAATTAATAGAATACCGCGTATCCTTTTGATTTTATTATCGTCTGTAGGTACGCATTAATTGCATACATTGCACGCATTAATAATTAGAATTAAAAAGGAAAGGACGAGGGGAAAGTTGTTTCTAATTTGATAATGGTATTAGTAAGAAAGCAGTACAAATTAATACTAAAACATAAATAACTATTATGTTAATAGTTAATAAAGTTAAACCAAAGAATATTAATTTGCAAAAGAATAAATTTAAATGAAAACAATCACATTCAACTAAATTTTTTTATTCATTTGAATGCAAATTAATTATTGATTTTATATTTTCTTTGATTATTCGATGTCGTTTTATTATGAAAATTTATATCATTTCATATATAAGGTTACAATAAAAGATCTAAATGTATTTCTTTGAATGGCAATAAATTGATAAAGTTTGCTCATAAAATTTATAAATAATTTCTTAAGTAATAGGAGAAAGATTAAATATTAATTAAATATTTTCTGGGATATTTTCTTTTTCTTTTAATAAGAAATAAATATTTTAATTAATCACAAACTGTCGGTATATATTAGGAAGCTTTGTCTATCCTCTTGGTCTTTTAATAAATTATGCCATTTTTCTCTCGCGTTAAAATAAATTTCATGAAATGTACAATTTCGGTTAATGATGTTAAAAAAATAATTTTGTGTGCTATTTCTTATAAAATAAAATAAAAATATATATATATATATATATATATATATATATATATGTATGTATATTCATATTTAATTTAGTAACTAACCTCTCGAGATGTAAGTGTTCAAAAATGACTTCGTTATTAGCATTTTCGAAAATATCTTCACTGCCTTGCCTACAAAAATTTTTTATTTCATTCATAGAAATAAAAATTAAAGCGTATTATTAATGGAATCGTTTAATCATTTATCTCATTCCAAAAATTCAACTTGATAAGTATGGGCTTGTTTAAAAATTTCGAGTATAGTAGCTCTGAAATTAGAACGCTGGGTAATCTGAAAAGGGACATTTCATATTATAATTGGATGAAATTAAATTTACAATTTTAAACATTTAAGTACAAATGCATTAATTTACATCTAATTTTCGTCTCATTAAATCGAGCCTCAATAAATGATTTTAAACTAACGAAGTTTTAATATCGTAACTAATGTTTTAATATTGGATTTTATTTTAAATTACAAGCAAATTAAATTTAAAAATTGCTAGTTAGCAATTACCCCTACCTTAATCCGAACTCCATTTCAGCTAAATATAAAGTTGTGCATTGCGACAGCTCGAGAAGGGTTTGAGTAACGAAAAGTAATCAGCTTGTCGATATCTTAAATATTTTATCGTTCAATGAGCGCAAAAGTGTAACGAGTGCACCCATCGAAATAATCGATAATCTTTCATTCGATTTTAATCGCGTATTCACCTACAGCCTCAAAGGACAAAATCTCAACTCTCATCGACTCAGCATATCATACTGCCGCCTCGATGATGGACATTCGAGTTCATGTGCACGCACTGGTTCACATCGTTCCAATCAAGTGCAGCTGACCAAACAACCCCGAGGATAACCAAAAACCCATCGACTTGCGACCATCTCGTCATCGCGTCCTCGGCTCCAGGTCCTCGGGCAGCCTTAATATACTTACTTCGGCCTTAGTATACTTACCTCCCAAACGTAAAGCGGTCGTCTTCTCTCGCTCGCTGGTTCTTCAGACTTTGCCGGTACACGAGCAACGCTTCGTTCAATTCCTCAAGCACCAATATGGCGCCGGTTCGAGCCGCTCCTACCAGTATCGCGTCTTCCATACCCTTTCACAGACGTACGTCTGTCTCGTTTTCTCAAGGAGTTTCTCTTTCGTTCCTTTGAGCACCAGCTGCTGGCACGCCGCTGGAAGACGGGCAGTGTGTATGCGAGCAAACCTGATATATCGAGTACCCGAGTGCCGCTAGGGTGGACAAGAAATTTGCGTGAGCTTGTGTGTCTCGATTGTTCGCTTATTGATATTGAAAAGTTAGTTACAAATTTCATTCCATCGTCGCTCGCTGTTTGATTAGGGCGCAGCGTGTATGTTGCCCCTAACGAATGCATGTGCCTCGACTATTTGAGTATTAGTAGGCGAGCGCGGATTTTTCGCTTTTTTTGAAAACTTGCGCGGTCATGGCATATGGCAAAACTTTGCCTCCCGAAGGAATTTCAATTCTAATCTCCTCTCATCAGATTGACAAAATTCCACGATGTCAACCCAATTCGACGAATTAGCTTAACTCTCGATACAGTTTGGATGACAAGAGCTTATTCGAAAATTCTACAAATGTTCATACGTCTCTTCGTTGTGTGAAAACCTTTTAAACTCTTGGTTACTCAATTAGCACAATAGTAGCTAATAGGTATATTAAGATAAATTATCGATTGTTAAATATTAATTAGTCGAGAATTATCCAATAATGGAAATAATTATCAATTATTTAAGCAGTTGGAAATTATTTTTCCTTAAAATTGTCTCTACGTTCTCGATCACTCGTTGTCGATAATCAATATATTTCACAGAAACAATGTATCTCTTCTCTTTTATAAATTTTTCGTTAATAATAACAACAGTGAGCAACGAGGAGAAACGGATTTTTTATAAAAACGAGAAGATATTAATTAGTCTTTACATATTTGCTGCAATAAGCTATATCTATCGTATTTGATAGAAATATTATTACGTATCATCATCGTCATTATTATCATTATGAACGTTATCGTCGTCGCCATCGTCGTCCTCGTTACCGTCATTGTTGTCCTTATCATTATCGTAATTATCTTCATGAAATATTAATATTATTACAAAATAAATTAAAAATGAGTAAAATAATTTTTCTTTGAAATTTCAAATACTTAGATTTTTATACTTTTTTGATTATATTTAATTGATTTTGATTATTTTATGAAAAATACCCTTATATATATATATATATATATATATATATATATATGTATATATAATTCGCAATATCATTTTTATAGTAATTTTTCGAGAAATCGTCGTTCAGTGTTAGTTAGTTTAATATCTAGTAAATGCAATGCAAATAAATGTGTATTCACAATAAATTAAGATAAGATTATTTGCCAAACACTTAATTATACATTTAACGAATGCCAAATATTTTGGCCATTTTCTTTAACGACGAATAATAATTTTCGTAGTATTTGCCTGCAACGGTTATTTAAATAATAAATTTTTGTTGAAATGTTTCACGAAACGACCGTGTAGTCTTATATACATATTTGCTTACCAAACACGAGCTATAATTTCAGGAGAACTACGTACTATTGTAGAAAAGCTTTACACTGTAATTGAAGCTATCGAGACTTTAACACTTTTACAAATTCTAATCAAATAATGGTTCACCGATTTTTATTGAAAAGTATAAAAAGGAAAAAAAAGAAGAAGAAAAAAAAAGGATCAAGAAAAGGGAGGAAAAGAAGAAAAATTTGCATTAGATTTGTAAGATTAAAATAATTTTTAGTCATTACTTATGGTTTTAATCCGCGTATTTTATTACTAAACATTGCTATCTCATATGGAAATACTTCGGAAGAGTATTATTATCCCATTTGCGAAACTACTTTCATTTATATTTTATTTAGTCTGTCAATCGCTAGAGATTCCAATCAACGTCGATCATCGTTCTACACGACACCAAATTGAACCTCACATATCTCCATTTTCTCAATTTCCATTAAAGCACGCATGCTTAGCACAACTACAATCAGCAAAACTAAATAAAATCACAATGAAATACTTACCGAACTTCAAGAAGCTCGAATTATTACAAAGCTACGCCGGTGCAACCAGCCCAAGTGCAATAGCCGGATAATACCAAGTGCGAGCTTCGGGCAATCGCATTCGGGATCGCGAGTGCATTAAGCTTTCAATGCACATTCCCCGGAGGGTCGGTAGGTAGTCGGCGATTAGGATGGAACGCCGTCCGGTAAAGGAGAGCAAATTAATCGTTTTCGCGGGCAGCCAAAGTAGCCAGACTACTACGTGAGTTTAGTAGTCTCGTGTTCCGAGTTACCGTCGCCGTAGCGCACTCCCCGTCACCCCGGCAACTGTCTAGCCCTCGGTCATCTTCATTTCTCATCGGTCGCGTGAAAAAGCTCGCCCCTAGAGGACACCTCGCCGAATGAGCTTTTGATTTTTGCAGGCTCGCCCCCCGTCGCCCCTCGATACTCGCGTTACCTACTCGGGTATTTTACGAAAGAGACGAAACGAGTAACTTGATTGTTAAATCGATAGTCACGGAGCGATGTGTTTCCCTTTCTTTACGGATCGGCGCACGGACGGTGCTTTTGGCGATTGTCTCGACTCCCCGTGCTCGTGGATCGCTCGCTAAAGCCGTAAGAGGACGAGGCGCTCTTTCGTTATGCAGCACTTGCGCATTGCACTCGATGAATTATTATATTTTCGAATGTTGCCGCTAAACGATGCCACTTTAATAAAAATAGATTTTCCAATGGATGAAAGCAGCGGTATGAAATGGTTTAACCGACTTGTTTTTTTTTTTTAATGAAACTTTCAGGCTTAGATTTGACATTTTCATTGCAATCGGTATATTTCATTAGTCGATCTATCAAACTACATTCGATCAATTGTCGATATTCGATAAGTGCTTTCATTATCAATCAATGTCCAATGGATCATTAGCATCGCTTATAGTGATGAATTATACTTGACACGATATTGATGTAATATGTCATTTAAATAGTCCAATATAATATTTCTACACAAAATGCAGTACTCTCGTTAGACGAAACAACATTCCAGTCAATTCTTAATGATACAGATTCAACTTGTAATAATTACAGAGTAATGTTAAGACAATGGCTATAATGCAAAAAACTAATGCAAAAGTAGCTCCGCCTTTGACTTTGACGAGATTAGAGATTTCGCTAATCACCGAGTTTTAAATCCTCCAACGAGAGCCCTCGAAATGGCTGAGCATGAACCTGAAAATAGTAAAGAGAGAGAGAGAGAGAGTGAGATAGTGCACTAGAGTTGTGCAACCACATCGTAAATTTCAAAAGGCCTTGCCATTACGGTACATCGTTGGTGCATCCCATGTTTTGCGAAGCACGCGACGCGGCTTTTCTAGCTGGTACATAGCCGTTCCGAACTTTTGCAAATCCGTCGGTTTTGCGGATCCGTTGAAACGACTAATTCGCGCGGGTTTCCGTTTTCGGAAATTAAATTATTTGCACGTCTTGGGCGCCGTAGGTATGACCGTGCCAGCGAAATTCTGTGGCCATGATTGAAAAAGTTTGCCGTGCAAACGCCTCATTCCTTAACCGAAGGCTCACTTGGCCGTACTCATGGATACATCGCCCGGAGTCCTCATCGAGCCGAATGGGAATTATAAAGGTACGCGGAGATATTTTAAGCTACTCGGACCCGTCAATTGTACTCCATCTGTTTATTCACGCTGATCAAAGCCATTGAGGATCTGCGAGTTCATTGGCTCTGTTTGATGATCCTTTCGTCCCTCGCAGTCAACGAAGAAAGTATATTTACACGGCGTCTCTCATATTTATGTTCAGTTTTATCTACTTATTTCGTTGTCGGATTCCCGTAGGATTTCGCGTGAAATAATGCTTCTCGCATTCGATTGATCGTTGCACTAATTCGCTCGTTGGACTAACCGAAAACCAAAAGAGGAGAGAGAGAATTAAGAGCCCGTTATATCGAAACGACGACTTTCATCCCTCTCCATCTCCGACATTCGTTTCCCATTGTCGCAAACTCTTTATCAGCTTAATACCTGCCTACGCGAATATTTTATTCCTCTTTTAAGGCTAAAAAGCGCACCTTCACAAACAAGTAATTTATATTACCGCTATTCGCTATGGATTCGAATTGCGCATTATTGCGAATGTAATAGTAGCGCATTATCCATTAGAAAATCATTCTGGGAATTGAATATGCAAATATAATTGACTTTAATATACATGTCATCGTAAGTCTCGTAATATTACAATAGTCACGTATCTCGGGGAAAAATATATCGATCAAGGTTCAATTAGTATTTCAACCGATGGTCCATCGTTGCCTATGAAATCCTTTAATTACCCGGTGATGTTCGAAACATATTTTAGAGTCAAGTGCGCTCTATGCTCATTCTCTCCTTTAAGCAAAGATAAAAGTGGAGGGGGAGAGCTTGTAAATAAGCGAAAACGGGAATTTTGTGGGAAAGTTGGGGATAAGCGACGCTATTTTTCACGCACCACCTCCTTCCCTATCCTTCGCAGTTAACGCGCCGAGTCAATGGAGTGAATTGTAATAGTCCAGCATTATCTCGACCATCAAATCAACCATTTAATCCAAATGTTAGTCGTAATTATCGAAAAGTCAACCGACGTTCCTCCCTTGGTCAGAGTAGCCCCTCGAGTGTCGAAAGTTTACCGATAGCTTAATAAAAACTCGGGACGCTGCGACGCATTTAACCGAGTTACGATGTTGCTGGTGAGCCTAATTTTACCGACGACGCGGATCCTCGTGGACGAGCCCCGTCAGCCCTTTGCAAACGTGTCGCGTCGGCCTTCACAAGCTAGGGCGGCAATTGATGTTGGAGGCTCGATAACCGCGCTTTCGCGAGCCGCTGCTCGACATCCAGCAGCATCCGGGGCGCAGGCGCGCCTCGAGGGCGGCGTCGGTCGGGCGACGGTAACGAAGAGAGAAGCGCCGGCGGCAATCCCGACGCCGCGCCACGCGGCCTCCCGGACTCGGCTGGGCGCCGGTGCGCTTGCGCGAATCTGCCCCGAGTAGCAGTGGTGCACGCGCCCCGACCGTAGTCGGCCCCCGGTAGCCCCCGCGTGAACTTCGCCGCCAGTCATCCTCTTCCTTCTCCTCCTTCTCATCGTCGTCGTCGTCGTCGTCGTCGTCGTCGTCGTCGTCGTGGTCGTTATCGTCATTATCGCCGCTGTTACCGCTGCCACTGTCACTGTCGCCACTACCGTCACCACCACTACCACCGACGTTGCAGTCGTCGTTATCATCGTCATCCTCATCCACGGCTTTGCACCTTGGGTGAGTAGCAGAAAAACAAAAACAGCAGTACCAGCAGCAGCATTAGCAGCAGCACCAGCAGCAACACTATCACCAGCAGCAGCAGCAGCAGCAGCAGCAGCAGCAGCAGCAACAGCAACAGCAACAACAACAACAACAACATCAACGACAACAACAATACCAACAGTAACAGCAGCAGCATCAGCAGCATCAACAACAACAACAGTAGCAGCGGCAGCAGTAGCAGCAGCCCGCAACCCCTGCCCCAGTGCCCTCCCCCTTCAGCCCCTCAATAACCCCGCTCCCGTCGCTCGTTACGTAAAAGCCCGTCCGTGGGGCGGCCCCAAGTCCGACGCCCTTGGGGATGGGTTACGGCGCGCGGCTATCGATCCATGGCCTAAGGCGCCCCGCGTGCACGCGCGTAAACAAGGCCCCCCGAGTCTTGTGAGCGCCCAAGAGGGTTAAGTGCTGGTGGAGGGTTAATGCACTCGCTGTCCTTACCTCGCGAGCTCGGTGGGCTCCGGGTCCGTGGCTCGTGGGCTGTTGGAGAGGCTGGGCCGCGGTAAAAGCCAGCGGGCCACGCCACGAGGTTCGCGCTATGGTAGTCGAGGATGAATCGTTCGGGGATGTGCGACCACGAGCTCGTTCGCCTTCGTTCGTCGTCCCGTGGCATTGCTCGGGGTTGACAATCGGACCCTACCGAGCCCTTTTCACCGCTAGACTGCTTTAAGCGGCGGCTTCGAAGGCACGTTAGCTTTAATGCTTTGCGTGGGAATCGAGTCAGGGCGGTTGTTACCCTTCCCCGACAGTTCGATGATCCGATTGAATGGAAATAACCGGGGATATCATGTAAGTGCATTAGAAATAATTTTGATTGAAAAGTGGGCGCGAGGTCCGGTGAAATTAGTGGATTAAGTAAATTAGGTTATGTGTTGCCGATATAATAATAGCTTCGCTTAATGATGAATGATTTATTCGGATCGGTCGATTATTTCTTCGAATGCGAAGAATAATTTTGTCACACGGACTTGTTCGCCGATTCTCGAGCTCATGCGTTTCAACGCAACAAAGGCATTATCTTGTTTTTAATATCGACAAGTCTTTTATTATTATATTTTCTTAATTGCGTGAAATATCGGAATGTTGCGAGCACTACGTGAATTTCACATATAATGCGAGACGAATAAATATTTCATAATTCCGTGGCTAATGTTTCTTATTAAGCGGCGCTTCCACTCACTCAGAGTTAACAGGGACTTTTTCTTTTTTTTTCTTTCTTTTTTTTTTTATGGTATTCGTCGGCTCCTCCGCAGGATGAGCTGATCCCATTTTTCGAGATCTTCGGTATACATAATATTATTATTTTGTCGCAACTCAATGGAACGGGAGTAAAGTGAAATCGAAAAGTTTTACACGTGCATTGCATTGTTACCAATAGAGATTACTCGACTAACCGGATGCATCTCATCAAATCATAAGTGTCTGTTTCGTATTGTTGTGACCCTTTCATAGATCTTTCAATGCACGATAGTTTGGTTTTATATTCTTTTATATGGTTTCATTTTGTTTATATCTTTTATTTTGTCATTCACTCACGGGTGTGTTGAGGCGACTTTTTAAAATTCTCGCGTTAAAATGTGCTAAATTCTCATCTTTTCAATGATGATGAGCAAACTTGAACGCACTTTTATATTCTCTTGTCAATGTTAATTTAATTTTAACATCGCAATACCATTATATGAGCATTCATTGTATAAAAATCATTGGAAACAAATTTATTGGAATGTATGCCATTCGATCTGTTTCATTCGGGTCCGTTTGATTAAGCGAGTAAACAATTATAAAAGAAAAAACAAAAACAAAAACAAAAACAAAAGCAACAATAAAATAAATGAAAAGATGTACGAAAAACAATTCATTCTGATGGTATTAATTAATTAATACTCTTGGCAATAAATTCTTATATTAGGATAGATCATAAAAATGAGCCTAGTCATAATAAAGAATCTGGTCCTGTATAATTTTTAATAAATTTCAATGAAATATTCCGCAAATTCAATGGTGAGTCAACTAACGCAATAATAAAATTTTCACTTTCATATTTTGATAGCACATACCACGTGCATTGCTTCAAAGCGTGAGAAAGTAATTCCGGATTATTAGAGGAGCAACACTTGTGTCGATATAAATTTGGCAAAAAGTTAATTGAAGCTTGCAAGATAACATAAATAATGCGAACGTGCTTCCACGCGCGAACGAACCTATCTCATAAATAGAGAAATACAGTGACTCGTGCGTGTACAAGTCAATCACGAGTCTGCTTAAACAAATAATACGATTATAATTACCATTTTTAAACGCTAAATACATCGGCTGATAATCAATTATTAAGAATCTTGTATTTTCGAGACCAATTATGTATTACACTTCAATTTAGTTTAAAAATGATATTTAATATAATTTTTCAGACAATTCTACTAGATTCGCTAAAACCAACGTTGACACAATAAACAGTATATTTTATTAAAAATTAAAATGAATAAATAAAAATTATAGTTAAAATAGTTTAAAAGCTAAAGTCAGCTCACGTTCTCTAAACTCTCCTGTTATTTATTTTCTTTTCGGCGTAGTCTAGATATTTATTTTATTTTTTTTTTTTCAACAAGATAAGTACTAAAGGGAGTTAATATATTTTTTAAATTTCATATTTCAAAAGTATATGATCTTTGTTTCATTATTCTGTTATATAAATGAAAAGAGGCTTATCTTTTTTTTTTTAACTATACGAAATTTATATAAAACCCATCAAATTCACCAGAAAGATTAAGTGACATAAGATACCATCATAAGACCTAGTGACATAAGTTTGAAAATTAATTTCATTGTTATGAATGTCAGATTAAAAATTGAATTTTTATCTGTCAAAGAGAGTTGCAATTAAATTTTTTTTTTTTTTTTTTTTTTTTTTTCATAGAAATATATTGTTTTTAGAGGGATAAAATTACATGAAATATAATAGTTTTATTTATTAGCAAACGCAGCAAGGAATCAAAATTGGATGTAAACATTGAAGTTTTTAAAGCAATTCGCAAAATCTCTAAAAATTTTCTATCCAAAATAATGTATTATTTTCGTATCTTATTGATTATAAATAAAACAATGGGCATCATAAGAAAGTAGTTGACAATAGAAAAAATAGAATTGAATACATTTTTTTTTTTTTTTTTTTTTTTTATAGTGAATCAGAATTACAAGTGCCTTAAACAAATGATTTAAATCTCATATCCATGTTCATAATATTGTTTTAGAATGATATTTTCGAATTGTTAAAATTAAACTTCTTATTAAAATGAAATTTAGGATGTTTTTACATTATATATATCGAGTAGAAAATAAGCCTAGAAATATGTTAAATTCAGTAGAATATCAATTTCAAAAAATTTTCTTCAACTTCTTCATCATATAAACATTTATTTATAAATCCGAGTTTGAAAAAAATTATACATTTATTATTTGTTGGAAAATGTCTTAGTGTCGCCGGAAGCACACAAAGCATATTAATATTTTAATGGCTTTTTTTCAATATGTTTTTCAAAAATTTATTAATCATAAAAGCATTAAAAAAAAAAAAGAAAAAAATTCTGCAGAAAAGGGCGAATATTAGTATAAATTTTAAACAGTTTGAGAATTTGTAAAGCAGAGTTTCAAAAATTTAAAAGATAATGCCAAATTTATATCCGTCATTAATATTATATATTTCGTAGTTCTACATAATTGAGGCAGCACTCTCATATATTTTTGAATGTGGGTTAAATTTTTTAATTTTTAAAATGTTTAATTACTATGTAAAACGGACAAATGAATAATTAAATTTTATCGAAAAATTGATTTAATTAAAACACATAGATTCTTATAGAATTGAAAATTTTATTTTATAATTCGCATTACGTTATTTTTGTTTTTTGTTTTTGTTTGCATAATTTTTGTGGGCCTCGCGATATAGTATGAGAGAACGAATTATTTAAGTATAAGTTGAATTTTAATTCAACATTCGTTATTGAAATTAGACATATTAAATATAATGTACTTTCAATTTGTGCAAAAACATTATCAATATTAATAATAGTTATATATTAAATTAAATCTAAATATTATTTGATTTATTAAAATTTGAATTCGAAGCCTAGAAATGTTAATATTTCTATCAAAAATTTAGATTTCATCATTGGACTTTTCTTCTTTTTATTTATTTATTTATTTATTTATTTATTTTTATTTTTTTACCAATTATTAGCAACTTACTATCAATTTACTGTGTTCTCTCGTAATTGATAATTAAATAAAATTCTTGGCAAAAAGTGAATAAGAAAAGAAAATTTTTTAGACATTGACATATAAATTTGACGTAAAATCCTAAACGAAATATGAAATAACAAATTTTTCTATTTTAATGTTAAGCATTATTTGTACGTAAATTATTATTGTAAATAGTATTTGTAAGTAAAATATTTCAAAAAAGTATTCTTCAAGTACTGATTATTATGTAAAATTATATAAATAGTTATTTGTTTAATTATGAATCGGCAAATTTTATTTTCATAAATATTTGTAAGACTTTAATGTATGCTACAATGTTATATATAAGTGTATTTCATCACAATTTAATAATTATTAAATTCTTTACATTAAAAGACAATAATTTCAGATAAAAAATAGTTAGAGTGGCAAGTAAAAGGATTCAACCAGATATTTCTCACCGGTTGGTATTAAAAAACTGATTATCATTTTGAATGTCAACCTATGTTCAAAACATTTTAATTGAAGGTTTACGTGGCATTGTATTGTATTTTTCTACTAAAGTAATTTTTTACTCGAATTCGAGGATTGTAGGCTTTTGTCAAGCATTTTACATTTTCACTGACATTATTGTCTATGGAAGATAATTTTTAATCAATTGGTAGATATATTTAAGCGTAATTACTTATTAGGAGCTTGAGAGATCGTATGTTGGTAGAATGTAAAGAAAAATTCGTGCCTGATATTTTGCTTATTAACATGATAATAAACCAAAGTTACTGAAAGGCCTCACAATTAGTAACTAATCACTAAGTAATAATTTATTTGGCAGTTTATGGTTGCAGAAGAATGGATGAAAATCCCTTCTAAGACATATAATAAAACATTCATTAGAACAACTAATCAATAATCATGTAATAATAGAATTTATTACAAAGGATTTGTAAAATAATTATTATGAATGTAAGGAGAGCTCATTTAATATTCGAATAACCTCGTTTAAATAACGGGAATTTATCTCAAACTTTTGACAAGGTAATTTCCAATAAAACTAACAATGCATAAAATACAAGTAATTGCAATTGTATTTTGCATTATTAATGCAATTTTAAATAATAATCATGAGCTCTAAAGCTTAAAAAAATTGTAAAGTAATTGGATAAGAACGATGGTTTTCAAGAGCGTTACGTACTACTAATAATCCAATTACTTTAATAAAATTAATGTAGCTAAGGATACTTTTTTACTTAATTTTACTTGCTCAATCGGTTATTATTTCCATATTATTCATTAACACTCAGGTCCATTTGATACTGTCGAATGTTAAAGCTAAACTAAGCATTATTATTAATTCCCATAGGAGTCCCTCGGATAATGCAAGAATCGGTCAGCCCGTGAAGTCGCGGAATAGTATGAAAATCTTGGATAAATCGATTGAAAGTGCGGATAGTGAGTGAGTGAGTGATTGAGTGAGTGAGTGAATTGTTGGTTATAATAAGTCACCAGATATACGTACAGATTTAATCTTTTTTGCCGTAGAAATGGGAGCGATGAGCCGTAATAATGCATCGGCTGGATTGAGACGGCGCGAGTGTTGAAACGAGCGGGCGTTTAACCGAAGCCTCCCTCGAGTGCGCTGCTGGTACTTTAAGATTAACCTGCTCGACATCTCGGCGACTTTGGCGGTCGACAGATTGCAGTATCGGTACGTACCTGCACGTTATTTTTCACTTTACTCCTTCAAGTCCGTGCCATTCCATTCTCGTAGCTAATGGCTGGATTGCGCGCGACGTCCCCATTTTCCCCCTTCTCCCTATTTTCCGTAATCTTTGGCGCATGTGCTTGAAAAGGCGTATCTTCGATTATAGGATTCGTCGCACGGGATTATTATGTGGAGAGAGAATTTTGCTTTAGCGTGTCAAATTATGCCAGGACCTTAAAGCGTATCCTCGAAGCATCATTACGATCAATTAAATGTATAATTAAGATGTTTTGGTTGCTTTACTTGCATCAATAACGGATTCGTCAATATGTGGCAAAAATTATTTGCAAATAATTTTTTATTTCGACATACTCGGACGCTTTACTTAATTATCGTCATTTGCAATGAAGAGAGAGAGAGAGAGAGAGAGAAATGTTCCATGCTTTCAAAAATTAAATTTAATTTTTGAAGCTTAACATTTGTCTACTACTACTTCCTTCTATTACGAAATTATGCAAAGTAACTTCATGAAAATTTCATTATTTATCACCTTTTGTCTCGAGTTAAATTGTTCCTTTAACTAAGGTATATTATTATTTATTAAAAATGTTTCATAAAGTTACTGAGCTACTTGAAATTTTAACAAATTGCTAGTCATGTTCTTAAGTAAAATACAGTTACCGAAGTTTCGTTATATCAAAATAATAATTTAAATAATTCTGCGCAGAAACTGTCGTAACGAGTATTTAAGATAGAAATTTCAATAGGATTTAAAAATTGTACGACATAATAGTCGAGGAAATCGATGAGCGAATGCTATAATTAATAAATTCCATAGAGTATATAATTTTCATTGTACGACTTGAATGGAACTTGCATATATCGGAAACTCCCACTTTATTCTATCGCTCGATGTATTAAAGTATGTAGCTATTATTTGTTAGTAAAAATTTTTAATATTTATGAACTGAAGAGACACGAAGCGCCGTATAAATGCATTGACTCTATCGAAGGTTAAATATTATGAAATTTTTCAAATTTTTATAAAATTTCTAAATTATATGAATTTTAAAATTATGCTACTCCTCGCTAATATTAAAATTCTCTGGGTTAAATATTACAAAAGGTTAATATAAACAAAAAGGCAAAAATTTATTCTAAAAAACAAAAGAGAGTAAATTTGCTTTGGTACCAAGTAAGAATTGGAATTTTTTTACACGAATTTGCAAGATAATGAAATTTACTTGCTTAAAATTCGGAAAAGGCACGCCGTGTAATGGAAAACAAAAATAGTTTTATCAGTGGATTTGTTGAAGAAAAGAAATACAGCGTTTTCCTATTTTCAAGATTATTTTTCCACGCTTCAAACATTGTATCATTGCTTGTGTAATTGATGAAGGCTGCACTGGCGCTTGACGAATAAGAAATAAGCGTAGGAGGAGGCTGTTGTCCGGGCTGAAGAGCCAAGTGCCACGTCACGTGTAAAAAAAGAAAAAGTAAAGCAAAAAGGGTAAGACAAAACGAAACAAAAAAAAAAAAAAACAGTAAAAGAAAAAGAAATGCCGACCGCAAGTACGCGAAATCCATAGCAAGAAATTGATTAGCTTCTTGCCATGTATCTTTTCTAGGCAAGGAATTTTTTTCTTTCTTTTGTTTTTGTTTTTGTTTTTGTTTTTGTTTTTGTTTTGTTTTTGTTTTTTTTTGTTTTTTTTTGCAGATATACCACGAGATACATACGCGAATGGGATATTAAATGAGAAAAGCGAGGAATTAATTTCGTCGCTGCCGACGCGACGTAAGATGTAACGCGAGTGTGACGTTGATTTATCGGGGCGGATTT
>NW_011948429.1:2017109-2018351 GCF_000503995.2 Ceratosolen solmsi marchali
GGGAAAGAGAAAAACGCGGCCAATTATGCACCGAGTAATCCTATTTTTCGACCATTATTGGCGCATTATTTTGTCACCGCATCCTTTAAAATTGTCGTTAAGCAGCTGAATTCGGCAGCTCGTCCCACCGGAAAATTCTCCTGCATTCGCATAGTTTTTTATCTTTTAAATATTTGACTTCGTTTCTTTCTCTTATTTTCATTTCATAATTTTTCTGTAGGAAAGCAAGTTTTTCTTTTCTCGCAATGATCAGTAAGCGCTACAGCGATTGACATTATTCGAAAATACGTAATTGAAAGATTATCGTATAAGATGGAAATGGATTTTCTTCGAATTCTCTTGGCTGCATCGGTCAATTTTCTAAAAGATTCTAGATTACGTATTACTATTCATTCATTGGCTATTCAAAACGATATTATTGTGATAAATAATGTATGATAAAGTGTTTTTTAATATAATAGCTTTAAATAAAATTTGTTGAAAAAACGAAAAGGAAAGATGTTAGGAAAGAAAGTAAATCTGAAAGTTGGAGTTGAAAATTTAATGAAATAAACTTGAAATTGAAAATATTATGATAAAATAGCCATTTAAATAGAAATTTACACGCAATACTTGTGGATCAACATAATAATGATTTATATTTGGATTGTCTGACGTAAGTAAGCAATTAAGATTGTAAAGGACAATTTACAAACTAAAAAAAAAAATTACGAAATTATAAATGTTGAATTTTAACGAATTAGTTCAATGTTAAGTACTGCTTATTTTTAATATTTAAAAAAATCTTAAATATACTTATTTTATTCATTTACTACTTGTGTACAGTTCTGAATAATATAAATGTACTTGATAAAAATTTATTGAAGATCATTTAAAAATTTTACTATGTTTATTTTGTTTATATTTGACCATATTTAAGGCAATATTGAATAATATACATTTATATACTCTAAAACAATATCTATCATATTTTATTATTGTTTATTGTATTTTCAAAATTTTATTTGCATGAATAAATACTTGTATAAAAGAAATGAATTGATTTTAATTTGAAAATTATTTTATATTACTCGGAGGTATAAAATGTTTTATCTTTACAAATTCCTTCACTTCAAATAATAATAGTTAAATATAATAGAAATATAAATCCATGAAAATTTTAATCGAACAAAATAATTTAACAACAGTTAACAAGATCATTTTATCAATATAAAAAATGTCTTTTAATATTTGTTTTTTATA
>NW_011948429.1:2018361-2033580 GCF_000503995.2 Ceratosolen solmsi marchali
AGTAAAGAAACTATCGTTGAAGCTCCATAAAAAATATTGGACAAGTGGTATTTTTCGTATGCACATGGACTTTTGCTTTTCGACTCATTACTCAACTTCTTCTACTCTAATCTTTTTCACTAAGTCTCTGTCATTCTCTCTCTCTCTCTCTCTCTCTCTCTCTCCCTCTCTCTCTCTCTCTTTACATTAACTATCACTATTATCTACTCTTCTTTTCAAGACTACGGTACAACTATACCCGAAATAACAAAAGACATAAAATCAAATGAAGTGAGAGAGAGAGAGAGAGAGAGAGAGATATATAGATAGATAGATAGAGAGAGTGAGAGACATGGAAGAATACATGAGTATGAGAGTCTTTAAAAGAGGAATGAAATGTGTTAAAATGGTCGCATTGGCAAAAATTCGCTCGTTTTTAGTTACATTTAAAGGACTTCTGTTTGCCATGAACGTGGAAATTCCAGTCTCTTTTCACCTCTTTGAGGATGCAATTTAATGGTTTCACGTAAATTCGGAAAACACTAGTTATTTAATTCTTATTAACAATAAAACTTTTTCTCTCTCAGAATTTCACTTTTTATTTAACGTTTAAAATATTTAATTTCCTTATGAAGTATTTATTAGTATAGAAGTTATCACAAGCGCGTTCACGCTTATATATTTAATTATTTTTATTAATGATAAATAATCATGCATTTTAATTAGAAACATCAAACATATTTTGTCACTTTAATTTTATTCATGTATTTCTAAATTTTTTTTCTATGTTACGTAAGAGAAATGTGAGACACATTATAGGCTGTCGAAATGTTTACTGCGTAAACGTAAGTATTGTTTAAAAAATTTTAATTGAATAATTTCCACAATAATATATTTGACAAAATATTATAGATAATATTATAAGAGTTTTAAATTCGAAATAAGCTTGTCTATAATTTTATCGGTATTATTTTTATCAATTTAAATATTTATAACTTGTCTGTTCGTATTTAAAAGCTTAACATATCGTTGAAAATGATAAATATACATGTATATTAATTCTATGTGATTGTAAATATCATATTATTCGTGTGCATAGTCCAATTGATTTTAATGTTCTGTCGAATGTGATAATTTAACAAATATATTGATCATGCGAAGGAATGAAGCAATAATGTTCGAGTGAGTTTATTAATACGATTGCTCCTTAATTTACAAGAACTACAAAGTCTAATAATAAAAATAAAAGTAACAAAATAAAAGGGTATGTTTATGTTTTTTAATTTTGATATTACTTTTTCACACGATATTGTAAAGTTCATCGGATAATTTTATCCACATGTTTGAGAATTATTAAAAAACAGCCATTCCAATCGATTAATTCGTACAACTGTTTTTTCTTTCTTTCTTTCTTTCTTTTTTGTTTTTTATTTGTTTCCGTTTATTGAAAGATTACTTAATTTTATACACGTAAGCCTTATATAATTTATCCCTTAAGTAAAAATAAAAACGTTGATTTATTATCACTTATGTATCGAAAATTGATAAAAATATTTAACTCGTAAAATTGCAGATAAATAATTAATATTTAACTTAAATTATTGGTTTTATATGTTTTTAAGTAACTTTTCTCTCTCCCCATACATTATCCGAATTAATTAATAATGAAATATAAGAGCTTTAAACTCAATGTCGAATAAAATCATACAAGATATATTACATATTTATTAACAAAATACAATTTCGAGTAAAATATCATGGAACTTTAGCCGAACCATACTTGCTATATAACGCAAGAGTATATCGAGTTTATCTGCAGACTGCAATGCTAACGCCATTAAGCTGTCCTTCAATGTCGACATCAGTCTCTTCTGTCTCTTTCCATCCAGCGGTACGTCGAGCCCCTGTAGCGGTTTTTGACATGCAGTGCTTCATTGCTTTGACATAGCGCGTGGTCGTCGCGGTTAAAATCTCGATGATTTCCATGATACTTATGAAGCATATAGTGAAATTGCGTAGGGTACCGCCTGTAAATTCATCAGTAACTGACTTTTCTATTTAAAATCATATTAGCAATCGCTGAATGGACGCGAATTAACGCGTTCATTAGCTTTTCCCGTGACGGCTCGAAGGAAACGCTCTAATAATTCGATTTAATCTAAATCCTTCCAACCTTTCCACATATCATGTATTCCAAAGAAAAATGCAAGTTTTCCTGAGAGGTTCTTTCAAATAATACGATTCAACACCCCATTACAAGCTCTCATCTTCGAAATGTGTTCGATCGTTAGGATGCAGCTTTTCCCTTCCTCTCCCCCCTCCCCCTCCCCCTACCCTCTCTCTTTCTATATATATATATATATATGTAGTTCCGTAGTATTATGTATATATGCATAGGCAGGGATTGGTCGGGGAAATCAAAGCAAAATAGCCGCATCGAAGCAATTAAATTCTATTGAATAGAAAGTGGTAAAGATTCGGAGTAATGGGTACTAGTGTATTTGAGACCCATTGAATTGCCGAGGAGCGTTTGCGTTTGTCTGACAAGCTTGACTACTTGGAGTTCTTTAGAATCTTTGCTGATATGACGGTGCTTGGCGTTAAATTATATCTGCGCGTATAAGGATGAAAAAATTTTAATGAAAAATTTTTAAAGCGCACGCTGAAAATTAAAGGGGCATAAGAGAATTTTAATCCTACGTGTTTGAAAATGACGATCATTTTTATCCGTAATTAAGCTTGTCGTTAGCTGCGATTTTTTTATGTTCAAATATCACGAAAATGGTCACTTATACGAAATTCCTTGTTTTATTTACGGTTACCCTGTTAATACATTCATACACTTATTCCGTATCGGCATCCAAGTTCGATCGAAAACATATTTTAGCACGAATGAGAAGCGCGAGAAAGTCGTATAGAAAATATTTGGTCCTGGATTATGCAAAAAGATGGCCGTTCATTGTATCGTTAATTAGTCGTTAATTGTATCGTTAATTAGTCGTTAATTATAGAAATAAACAGAACGTATAATAATCGAAATATTTATCAGCGATAAAAGGTATGTAGATTTACTACTTTTTAAGTATTTTTTTTTTTTTTTTTAAACAAAAGATACAATTATCTTTTGCTATAGATCAGCTGTTGATTTATTTCAATCTTTCTCAGCTACGACTGATGCCTTACATTTTTCTCAGGTCAATGCATATTACGCAACACGTGTTCACGATTAGTAAACAAAAGATCTTTTCATTACAGATTCTAATAAGATATACAATTAACAATAATTATAATAAATGTTCTAAAATTCTTGACATTGACATAATTTTCAGTAGTATATTAATGCATTCGGTATATTTTTCAGGGCTACATATTGAATACTAACTTTTAAATTAACTATATTTTTATTAAATTGCACACGTACGTGGTAGTCTTATTCATATTGACACATTTTGATTCGCATTTACAATTGCAGGATCAGAAATTATTTATTCAATAGGCAAATGATGGTTTTTAACCGTAAACCTGAAAATTTGTCTTCTTTTAATTAAACAACGTTGTATTTATGAAAAAATGTTTCAATATTTACTTAAGAGTCTATAATTCATGTTTTATAAAGTCATCGCCACCCTGATGTATTGACAAGCTTTCAATTATCACCTCAAGGACACATTGTAGCGGAAGTTTCTCCGATAAAAAAGTTGTTGTCTTGGTAAGGAAATATCTTCCATCGGTTCTGTCGCTACGGAAATCCCTAAATTCCTCCCACAGTCAATCACTTAGCTCGGACTTTATTAATTTACCATCACGTAAGCTAGTAGTAATTGAATTCTGCACGAATGTCATCATGTATTTTCCTACTCGAGGTGTTTATCACTGTTGCGGAAATGTTACCCGTCCCTTCGTCAATTAATGACTAACTTGGACGATCCTGATGGACCTCGAGTTATATTTGCTGCGCACTGCATCTTTGTCCATGGGTGCTTAACTTTTCCTTCCGCTGATCTATAATTGTATTCGTGCAGTTTTCCGATACTTGAATTACAAGTGACTTGATGAATTCTTACAACCTTCAATTTTATCGACTCAAAGGACTTTTCAAATTTATAAAGTACCTGCACTTTTATTCCAATGTACATACGGAATACACGATAAAATTAATTATTAGATAAAGAGGCTCACTCTGGTTTATGATATGAGCAATGATCGTATGGTGTTTTCATTTTATATATGTGACTTGACTTGAAATGATTTCCAAAAAAAGAAAAAAAAAAAATCCGAATTATTTTGTATAAATTAATTGCAATTTGATGAATATTTTAATAAAGAATAACGATAATTCTTGGGTTTTTTACACATACAATACCTATTATAGTAATTGTTAGTTCTCAATTTAGGATTTATTATTTGATTCAGTTTTTATCCTATCGTTCTTTAATAAATGTGTTTAGTATAATGAAAATTTCTGATATTTTACGAATATTTGAAGTCACTCGATGAAAAATTCAACTCGAAACATTTTATTTTTCCATCAACAATGTAAATTGAATAGTTTCACATTATTTCTCAACCATCCTACATTTATTTTAAATTCATAAAAAATTTTCTTCACTACATTTATTTATTCATTATAAATCTATTGTACATTCATGTATTTCTAAGTTAAAAGATGATTTTGCAAAAAAAAAAAAAAAAATATATATATATAAGACTTTTATTATAGTATATGAGCTCGAACGAAACGAAGAAACTAACTTTATAATCACTGATCGGTCGAATATTAAATAATTAACTCGCTGACTTTACAGACATTAATATAATCTAGTGAGTTTCACAATTTTTACGCATTAGTCAATAGTAGAATTAATTTAAATTTACGAGTAATTAGTCAAAAATGAATTTTATCCTCTTCAAAGGAATTAATTGGAAAATATGACGGACAAAGCAATTTGTATAATTAGAAAATTACAAATCCAACGTATAATGTATCATAAAATTTTATAATTAATGTTAGTGAAAATATATATTGTCAAATGGTACATAATTATATTGATTTTAAGATAGAAAAGTACTATATTGAATGAATTTCGGAAACAATGGAAAATAATTCATCAATGTTAATAAAATATGATTTTCGTATTTTTCTAATTTCAGATTCAAATCATTAAAAGAGAGAAAAAGAAAAAAACAAAAAAAAAGCAAATCTGTAAGCTTTAACTGAATTACGCAATGTTTATACATTAATAAAGAATTTTTCTAACGAGTACTACTTTTGTTACATCATTTAGTTACATCATTAAACATATAATATAGAAGATTTTCATTATCAATGTATTTCTTTACTCTTATTTTCAATTAAGAATTGACTATAAATAGTATTCTATTCCTTAGTTTAAAGGATTTTTTTCTTCTATTATAATTCATAATTATAATAAAATTATTATAATTAATAATTTCCACGTATCTAACAATTAAAATAATCATACATCGTTTAATTTTTACAAATATCTTGTATTCGCATAAGATTGAATGTAGTATAGAAAGTATTATATTTTTCAATTTAGCTTTATAGCAAAAAAATGATAATCTATAGTCTTTTCAAAAAATATAGTTTACAAAGTTTATGAAATAGTTATGACGTAGGAAATTCAGTAGCTCCGTGTATGTATTATATTCCAATTGTCTTCTGTATTCTGGCTTACTCAAATACTTATTAACTACACCGAAATAAAGTTTTCTATTGTATGTCGTGAAGTTTGAAGGCATTTTTCTGGTCTTTTCATATGTTAAGAGGAAGAGAAAGAGATTTTGTTACACACTCATCAACTCGTACAATTTTATACAAGTTCTTAAACACTTTTAATGTCATTATCTATGTCTATTATTTTATACTTAAATATCTATAGAACTTAAAATTTATAATAAAAAAAAACTTAAATAATATATAATAAAATATTTAAAAGGAAAAGCGAATACATTAAATTAACTACATATGGCAATACAATTTGGGTCGCGTTAATTAAATAACATTTGAATTTAACATTTATTGTTTTTTTTTTTTTAAGAAACAGAAGTACGAAAACAAAACAGCCATTATTGTAACGATGGATGGATATTAATTTTAAAGAAGAAATTTGATCATTAATTTGTTATTCTAGAGTAATTATTGTTCTTCCCAATTAATTTTTCCTCCCCTTCAACTCTATTTAGTTCTTATTCCATTTCTTGATAATGTCCCATTCTTTTCTATCTACCAGTCGTTCTTTTGTTTTTGAAAATTTGTCAACCATCTTTCGTCTCACTGTTGTTATCTTCGTCTTTTTCTGTATTCTGTATATGACAACTTTGTATTAAACAAAATGTATTTCGTACGTAAACTTGTGTTTATTCGTTAATCACGGTTTCGAATAATTTATTTTAAATCAACAATTTTTCGCCCTTTCTCTATATATTTATTTATTTCTCGTCACGAGTATGATAAGATCAATGTAATTAAATATTTTTACATCACACACGTTAACAATTTGTGGAAATTTTATGTAGAACAAATAGTAAACTTTATCGGTTGATATTTTTGTTATCGGTTCTGTCTTCTTGTATATTTCATGTAATTTTTTTCTTTGTCACTTCTGTAATTTATCATAATTGCCTAGTATTGTGTATAAGTTGCTAATTTTTTCACTTGATTATAATCATTGGAATGGAAATGAAAAGTATTAAAAAAATCAAAAATTTTCAGTTGAAATTTGTATTAACGTTGAGTAGAAAAAAGTTTAAGATAAAATCAATTTTTTTTATTTAATTTTTTTTATACTTTTAAATTCTTACGTAGGAAAGGTAGCAGTGATATTCTCAATACCATAAAATATATTCAATTTAACAAAGAGTTCCTTAAATAATTAATAGCTTAATCGAATAATTATTTTTTGTTATTAAAGAATGTTTTATCGAATGCGCTCAGAAGTTCATAGTAAATTATTAATAAGTTAAAAATGATGAACGTTTTTGAAATTATTTTTCATTTTTCCATACGATATCTTAAATATATCATAATAATAATATAAATATAAAAAAAAAACTGGCGTTTAAATAAATATTTTTCATTAAGTAATTAATATTACGTGTACATCCAAAAATTATTACTATTTAGGAGTTTAAAAAAAAAAAATGTCTATTTTGTATTTGGCCGTATGTTTAATTTACCGATGTTAATTGTTTTAATTGCTTTTACTTTTTAAAAATTCTTTTAGCAAATTTTGACAAAATTTGTCAGTTTATAAAATGTATTTTCATCGCGAAACTTAATTTCATTGAATATAATAATATAGTTTGTTAATTTGATAAACAAAACTTATAATTTTACTTGCAATAAGATTAATGAAATATTTATATTTATTATACATTTTCCATTAAATATATACGCATGACTAATTAAATTGTCTTGTGACAATTTTACACATTGATTACAGATAATAATTTTTAATATAATTTATAAATTGAATAGAAAGTTTTACTGATGTTTATTTTTATAAGTGACTGGGCATCGACTCAAACTATTCCTTATGTAAATAATTATTTTGAATTTTCTTTGTAAAGTTTTATAAACCATTTAACACTATTAGTGTTATTAATTTTTAAGACATAATATTGTCATAAAAATAGTATTTCTGATCTAATATGCTCATGATAATTGGCTATCTAACGTATAATTAAGGATAAACAAAAGAATATATAAATTGAAGTAATAATTATTCGAGTATTAGCGCTTCATTACGAATGGCTTTTATAAATGAATGCATTTTCGTCTGACAAGAATATTTCGATTGTTGCGCAATTGCGTAATAAATCGTTCGATATCAAGATGGTTAGAGCAATGTCATATCTTATTTTATAAAGTAATAATAAGTTATGAAAGAATTTGAAGCTCTGAAGCGATTAACTGAGTCGGTCACAGTAGTCAGCTATAATCTAACATTTTACCTATTAAATTCTCAAATTTATTATTTCTTATTTTAAAGTTTGTTTTGCATTCAAGGGGAGTTACAAACTTCATCCGATAACTTCATCGTGCATAAATCTCAGCTAAATGCAACTCGTGATAAATTTAGAGCTTCGTTACTTAAAGGCTATTTGATGAAGAGTCCGATCCATAATCTAAATTTTCCTCACAGCTCCAAACTTCTTCCACTGGCTTTCCACCTTCGCACGCGATCGACATCCAGCAGTCCAACTTCCGCGACAAAGTGTAAACTTCGCGCCTCTTCTACGTAGCGACAGAAAGTTACTTTCGGCCCTGGTTTTGCGTGATGCGAGTCGAGGTTCGATCGGGCATAATTGACAGGTCGAGGCAGCCAACGGCACAGGAACTACCCGCGTCTCGAGTGTTCCACCGATCTACTCAAACAGCTACTCAAAAGGTCACGTGGACAACGAGGACAAACGAACAAATTGCGCTTTTTACTCTTTCATTAGCTCGTGATTTTACAGCGTTCGTTGGATCGAGACGCGAGCGACTCTTTTAATACATTCGTGTAGACGGAGAGAACGATACTATCGCGTTCACGTTCGGACCGGAGAAGTAAGGTAGACGTAAAGTAAAGACGTAATTAAATAGTCCGCCGAGCATTCGAATTAATAATTCTGAGAGAAGAAGTTTCTTTAAGAAATTCAAACGTCCTCGGAGTTACAGGATCGTGCGAGTTTCCTTCCTTGAAAAACACGTTTTTGTTTTTTTTTTTTATTATCTTTCTTTTTTTAATGCCAGCGGGTATCCAGCACTCCTAGGGGGTCATTAGGCGAAGTCTCTTCACTATTCAAATTAAAACTACGCGGGTACAACAATTTACACCGAGGCTTCGCCATCTCCCACGTTTCTCCAGGACATTCGAACGAACTATCGTCTCGCTCGATAAACGACTTCGTATTCGTTCTTCATCACTTGGCAAATAATTTCACGCCGTTTGGGAAAGTAAGATGGTCGTGGGCACCCGAGTATTCAATTCCTTAGTCTCGGGTTATCGCGCGCTCATCGTCGTTCGCTATTCAGATATCAATCTCCATGGAGTCCGGTTTAAGGATTTATCCAGGGCTGCTCCATTTCTCCTTCCCCCCTCGCGCTCATTATTTTCGCGGTTGGCGAACATTCGACCGTGTAATGCCTTCGACTCGCTCCATCACTCTCGTCCTCCACCTACCCCCGCCCCGAGCAACTGCTCACGACACTACGAGAACGGCCGCGTTAATTCTCGTGGACGACTTATCGCAGGCCAAAAGTAATCGCTACCTGGTAATTGAAAGTTGTACGGAGTTGTACGGCCATGGGAAATGATGTAGGCGTTGGGGACTACACGACCTCGACGTTGCGGGTGAGGCTAAACATCGCGATTGACCAGGAGGATTTTTCCGCGATCGTAGCGACGGATGCTTTGAAATTTATCAGCGTGAGCTCCCAATAGACTTTGCTCGGCTTTTCTTTAAATTGTCTCGGCTTTACACGTTCAGCTCGAGCGATTAACTCGCTCGTTAATAGCCGTACGCGGAATTTCCCGCAGTTTATATTTCAAAGCAAATTTCACGATGCATTGCGACGAGACTTCCGTTGAATTTTCTTCCAAATAATACGGTACCCATTGTTTTATATAACCGCGTCATTGTGAATAACCAAAATCTTTATCATAAATTTACCTATAAAATAACCTATAATTACAGAAAAACATGTCGCGATTGTAATTTAAAATTTATTATCAGAATACGCACTTCTTTCAACATTATCAAACTCTACTACGATTTAATGTTATCGAGACACAAGAATCGATCATTTCTATTCTAAAGATTTTCAATATGTCATGAATTTAGACAATGAGTCGTCCAATGGATGATGAATAATAGAAGATGAGAAATACTCGATACATGGTAATGGAAAAAAAAATTTATAATTTATATATATAATTTTTAATATAGCATTCAATTTATGTTTTACTATCTATGTAAATTAGGAATGAACAATACGTATGGTTTTTAAATAGTGTTTTCTAAGAAAAAGCTGCGTACATTACAAACGAAAGATGGGAGATTATACGTTGGCCACTGCGCTATTAAAAAAATCTTTACTATTTAAGATAATTAAATGTTAAGGAGAAATTGTTTAAAATGTTTGATGAAATTGGTAATATTACCGATCGTCGATGCGATTTTACCAAGGAATGGTAAACTCGTAACAATAACTTTTGTCACAGCAAAGAAGTAACTTTTTGGGTTTAGTGATCGAACTTTGGAAATGTAATTTTATATAATACTATTATAATATAATACTAGAGAGATTTTCTTGCCGCAAAGTCGAACGTCGGAAGCTCATTAAAGTGACACAAACAACACTGGCCGAAAGTCGCGCAAAGTCACGTATCCGCGCGAAAGATAAAAGGAGAGGGCATGAGTAGAGCGAAGAGAGGAGATCAGAAGACCCGTTGTCTCACAAGAGCACACGTACGTAAGCTCAGTTGGCTGGATGGGTGGGGGGTTAGAATAGTCGTAAGGGCTCTGTTCTCTCTTTCTCGAGTGTTAAAGCAGTCGACGCTGGCCACTAGGACATTTAAGATTCGTTGACAACGGTGCAGCGTTGCGCCAACGTTATTGATGCGATCTAACAGCGTCGATAATTGTTGGATGAAAGGGAATTTGCTCACCAGATGAAACGGGAGGTGCGGTGGTTTGGAGGTTGGCTGTATGCAAATCTCATCCAACTGGCTACACGCTCGTCCTCAGGATCGAGACAAAATTTCATCGACACTACGCTAGAAATAGGCGCCTGCCTCTCTACTCTTTGGTGTGAGAAAGTAAAGAGGAGGGAGTATAGAAGCACAACTAATGCACGCCTCATCGAACGATTTCACTTATTCGGATAAAGTGCTCAAGAGATCGTTCTCTCGTTTATTTTATCTGGATTTATCGCGAGGGATGATAGTCGTCGAGACTAATAATAATATATTTCTCGATCTCGCGACCCTTTCTAAATTATTCGCACATATCGATAGAAATAAAAATAAAACTAATGTTGGCCATGATCGAGTAGGATTAATAATTTCGGTACGTCGCAGTTGATATGAAGTCAGTGGGTTTTAAGGGCGCAATGTGAAATATATTCGAAGCTTATGCAATAGCAAATAACATTATCCGATTATTTTATTTCTTTGATTGATAGAACAAAGCTCTTTGCTTATAACGTTTTTTTTCTTCTCTGCTTTGTACGGTCTTTCCAAATGTAAGGGTTAGCTAAGTAATAAGAGGCCACCTTCACTTTCGAAATCTACATGAGTACGAAAATTTTTTGAAAATATTGAGAATTGCTTGCTTGGAGTGAGCGGGGGAACAGACGTGGATTTCTCCAACGCATCCGATCAAGTCAAACCGATCTGTTTTACCTGGCAAGTTCGGCAAGTTTCTTAAAAATCCAAGTCAATTAATTATGAAATGGTGCTGTGAAGCAAGGGAAGTGAAGGGAAGCAATTGGGAAGAGTTGAGGCGAGTCTTTGTCAAAATTAAGCCGAGCGTTGAAGTGTCTGTATGCTGAAATGGATTAATCCATCTTTATAAAACGTACGGGCGCCTGTTGGGAAAGTTGTTTATTCGGATGCCCGAAGTTCGGAAGCACGTTTTTCGCGACACTATCGCGATGGCCTGAGCCACCTCACTCCGTCCCGTACTACCGTCCTTCCATCCTGGATGAAGCGATCGCGAATTTCGGTCGGCGACTACGTCGAAGGGAAAACTTAAAATTCAAACGACCTCGAATGGGCTGCATGCGAATGCGCGGCCTACGTATAAAAGCGTAGGTGGCATTGTGGTAGCTCAATGCGGGGAAAAGAGAGACGCGAGCGCGAGTCTGCTTTAGCCCCGGATGACTTTGCCTCGGAGAAATCGAGTCGATCACACGATGGGACCTATTTCCGGCACTATCGTCGAGCGATAACGAGCTGATTGTTTACTCGCTGTTTACATTGGATCTCATGGAGTACGTGGCGCGCATAGGGGCAATAAGCGCGGGTCGTGTTGGATTTTCCGCAATGTTGCATTAAACGCTCGATAGAGGCATTTTCAGAGGGCCATCGCTTTTACAAAGAAATTACAAATGAGAGGATCCGAACGTCGGCGGAATCCAATGAAGCTTCGTGCTTATCGAGTCTAGAGTTTTCGTTGGGGTGTAAAGATGAGCATAGAAGGGTGTCGGTACATGATATTTGCGGCTAATTTATCCCTAATGAAATTAATCGAACGGTTATTGGCAATAAGCGTCAATGCTGTTCCGTTAAAAATTTTGTCATTGCACGTATTTAATGACAGGATTTGGGAAGCACGAATTTCAATGATACTAATGATACTAATAGAAACGCACGATGTAAGGTGAACTGTTTTTGTTTGTTGTAAATTGTTGTAAATTTAAAAACTATGGGCGTAAACAAACGGCTCCGTCATTAAAATTAAACGAAAGCAAGACATTAGCTCGTGAATGTTAATATTTTCTTCTTAAAATTTAATCATTAAATATTACATTCGAAATATAATAAAATAGAGCCGATTCATATAACCGATAAAATATCGTCGGTCATCAGAATAAATTAATCTCCAAAAAAAAAAAAAAAAAAAAAAAAAAAATAAGGGCAAAAGGAAAAAATGAAGTTGAATTGAAGCACCGAGGGAAGAATTTTAATGCTTAAACTTTACTAGGATATAGAAACTAGGATGTATAAATTTGAGGGAAAAAAACTTTCAGATGCATTATTAGTGCTTAAGTATTATTTTTCCACTCAAGAACTTGTACTCTCCGAGCAATTAAGCAGTCCCGCGTTTGCGCGTTCAGCGGTCCCGTAAAAAAATCCGCGCGAAAAGTAGCTTCTGAATAATACAGTATTGCGGCTCTGCGTGCTTGAAAATAAAAGAGAAAAGAAAAAATAGAAGGGAGAAAAAAAAAGGAAATGCGGCAGTCGTTATCAGCGACTCGTCGCCTGACGCTGGCTCCAGGCATTTGCAATTTCTCCGACGGCAGTGCGACGCGCAATGGCGTTGCCAAGTGCGTGGGGAGTTCTTCTTGTTTTAGATAAGAATTTCTTTGAAAAAGCGCTCGCGAGTAGGGCAAGCTTAGAAAGTATTTAGCCAATGTTTTAGAACGTCGTGCGTTAACGTTATCTGCGAGTATGGAAATGTTTATTATCTTATTTAACAAAGGAGATGGACGTTGAACATCGTACTTTGCCAGGTGGATTGATTCTCTTTGCATGTAAATTCACGCCCCGACAGCAGGATATGACTGTACGCGACAAGTCACGTACTTAAGGCCAGCTCTTATGCTAAAAAAATAATTTAGTCTAAAATCATTAGAAAGGTGGAAGCGTATGGAAAACGCTGAGGAGGTAAGTAATTTTTATATTAGAAGCTTGGCGGGCCAGTGGGTTGATTTGCGTTGGGGGGGGGGGGGGGTGTGGAATTATGGGCCGAGGAAAAGCTGCGGAGCGGCAAAGCTTAAATAGTTAGCTCCTTGCTATCTTTCGCTGTTCGATTTTTTTTTTCTTTCAAAAGATCGGTTGAACGTGCGGAGGACTTTTTATGGGATTTTTTTTGTTTGTTTTGAGGATTAGCTCGCGGAGCGTAGTCCTCGATGTTTCTTTGCACCGACGAAACTAATCCTCGCGTAATCCTGACGACTAGCAAAGTTGCGTATACCAGCTTAAAGAGTGGAAGGGAAAAGGGCAGGCTCTCGCATAAAAAAGGATGTCGCTAGGACAGAGAGTTTCGCGCCTTTATGCTACACTTATTATATCTATTTGTGTTCTGTAGCGCATTGTTGCCTTTTTCGAGTTTCGAGCGCATTTTACATTTCGAGCCATTTTCCACTGATTTCATTGTAATCGATACTTTAGTGCAATCATTTATCTTTTTGACTGTACAGTGAAAGCTCATAATTTTCAAGTTATTTACTACCTACTTAATTTGATTATTTTTTTTATTAACGATTACGATGGTTTATTGTTGATACGTAAATTTCCATATGTTGCACTTGAGTCTTCGCATTTCTTCTAACACGGACTTTGCAGTTTTTTTTATCAATAAAGTACCTTCAATATATATAAATTTATAAATCATTATACAAATTAGTAGTGTCTTTAAGATTTATAAGAAAATTTAAATTCCAACTTTGATATAAATTCTAACTGACATTTTCTATATTTTTCGTAATTAATTTATTCAATATTATATATTTGGCTTTTGCAAGTTTTTCATTTATCTTTTACATTTAAATTTAAATAAATGTATTTTTCAAAATTCATAGAGTAAGTAATATAAGCATTTTATCTATTAGTATCAAAGACTTTTATTTAGTATACTAATTATTAATAGCAATTATCAAAAGGTCACTCTGAATTTTGTAATTAACAAACGCGTAATGATGCAGAGGTGTAGTTTTTGATAAAAACGAAAAAAAAAAGAAAAAAAAAGGAAATACAGGCAAATAAGCAGAGATTGAGATTTTAGATGCGCACTGGACATTTTAAATGCCTTGAGAAAGATAAATATTTGCAAAAATAATGCTTCCGTCTTGATTTCATTGAATACAATTTTCCGGAATACTATATTCACACTCATTATCATCGTCGTCATAATAATGATAATAACAACAACAACAACAACAACAACAATAATAATAATAATAATAATAATAATAATAATAATTATTATTATTATTATTATTATTATTATTTTTATTATTTAATGCTTTGTAACTAATTATTAATTACGTAACTACAAAAAATAATAAACCTAATAAAAAGAAATATTAATTAATATTATTTATATTTAGCTTGTATTAAACTTCGTTGAAATAATGATTCTCAAATAATAATAATCTTGTGATATTTTCTAAAATCAATGAATTATAAAACGAGTGAGAAATTATGATTAAAGTTCTAGATAAGACGGAAAATGACTTTATTATTTTTTTTAAACATAATGGTATGAAAAAATAATAATAACGGAGATAAAAGTTAGGACTTATAGTGGAATTAAATATAACGCAATGTGCACTTTTTACCTTTGCCAATAATAAAAATGTACATCTCTTCATTTTAACGATCGTTCAAAACTATGCAAACGTAGTCAAGTATTTAGCCATTATCAAAGACAATTAGAAAGTTTCTCGACTCAGTTTAACAGGGTATAACTATGCAAATCAAGGCTCGCATAATTTTCAAGTTT
>NW_011948429.1:2033606-2070372 GCF_000503995.2 Ceratosolen solmsi marchali
GAATAGGAAGTGAAAGAGAGGCAGGCACGCAATCCGATTTAAAAGCAAAAATATGAAAGAGCCACCGGTTCAGCTTTGAATTACGTGGATGGTGGGTGGAACGGGAATACGATTTTCCGCGTCCGCGTCACTCGTTAAATCACCTGGAAATTCCATTCTTCCGCCTTAATTATGCAAGCTAATCCGGCGCTTCTGCAAAAGCAAAAGACAAAGTATTTGAGATCCTAGACAAGCGTGTCTCCGATTTTGAAAGGAGGACTTAGCGGTTAATCGTATGAAACGCCTCAGCGAATACGTTACAAGAACATTTACCTTTTGCTCGCACCTTATAGAGAGAGAGAGAGACAGAGAGAGAGAGAGAGAGTATTTTTCTGTTCTTTTCTTTTTGTTTTTTTTTCTTTTTTTTTCTTTTTTTTGGTTTTACCATAATTATCCAATAGGTCATGGGAGTCGACTATCGACTGAATTACAATACTTCTCAAATCTTTATTATTAGCCTTTGGTAACTAACTGTTCGATTTGCGCATTTGCACGTACGTTCACAAGGATAATCCAGGCGAAGTTGAGGCTATTAAAATTAGATGCAGAACTTTACGGCTTAATGTTTGATGATATCGATACGTCAATATTTTTATTTTCTTCAGTGGGCAGCTCACTTCATGTTTATAGAATTTGAGATAAACCGAAAGGTTATAGAAAATTTCGACGGACCAAGATAGAAATTCAATTGATTTATCCATTGAAAATTCCTGATGGAAAAATACCCTTTTTATGAAAAAATTAATGCTACTTCAATGGTATTTCATTATTAATTATTGCCTCATAACAATATCAACATTGACTATCTTAAAAGCTATGAAAAAATATTTATATTCATTGATCGAAAGTAGCACTTATTTTTGTATTACGCAGCATAAAATAATGCCAAAAACTTGGCTTATTTGTCACAGAATAAAGATTTTTTATTCTATGGCTTATTATAATTAAAATCATGTTTTGCATGATAATTGTTTTTTTTTTTTTTTTTTTTTTTTTTTTTTTTTTTTTTTTTTGTTAACTATAATACAAGTATAATATTAATACTATTAAGGATTTCCAGTTAACATTTGATAATTTTTATCCGTTTATTAGTGGTTGTAATTCAATATGTAATAGTGAGCACTGGATATTCCAATAATGAATGACATCTTTTATTTCTTCATTGAAGTCTTCGTACAATATTTAAACCGTTATTTGACAATTTGGTAATTAAATTATAATAAATTGTATTAATAAATGCATTCATTAATTGTAATAATATTAGTAAAGAATTTATATATACAAATTATTAATGTAATAAGTTTTGTAATTTTATAAACAACAATTATAAATAATAAAGGAATTGGAACAGAGATCTAATATGTATATTATTATGAGTGGAGAAGTTAGTATGATAATCGATTTCAATTAATATGATTATTGAGTAATTCAGTCATTTAATTGGAAATACATTTATTAAAAAACTTTTAATAAGAAATTTTCAATGATTGTACATATAAGCATTAAAGTTCCAATGAAGCGAATGTTATTTAATTACAAAACTAGATATTGATGATTATGTGAAAATCTTTGTATTTAATGACAATTAAATCTTAAAATGTTGTACATCTCATTAGATTCAATTTATTTAATCTCAATTAGATTCAATTTTTTAATTCTATTACAGTTCACTATCTAATTTAAATTAATTGATCATAAACACAAATGTATTTATTCAATATATCTTGAAATATAATATTAATTTTATATAAAAATCATTAATCATATTTTTCATGATGTTTACAATTACGTATTAAATAATAGGTTGATAATTTTATGATAATTATAACTCATTCATAATAAATGACTTGCGATTATTACATAACAATTCAGTACTTAAAATTTACCATATAAAAATATAATCTATAAACATGCTTTCAGATTACTTTGAAATATTAACAACAAGCTAATCCACATTCACTAAGTCACATATGTTAGGCTTCATTTAATATTTTAAAGTACTTTTACCCTCGCGATAAGTTATTACTTTGTACATTGTATCAATCTAATTCATTAAATCATAAGTGTTGTTCATGTATCTACAATCGATTTTTATTTTATTTCTTTTTTTTCTTTTGTATTCATATTATTAGGTAGTAGATGACAAACATCTATTTGTAGATTGTCAGTCACTTTTTTTTCATGTAAAGAAAAGTAGTGTTTTTTTAATTTTTTTTTTATAAAATTTTTTAATATAAATTAATCTCATTCAACGAGTTATGTGTTCAAATTAAAAAATTTAATACAATTATTTATTAAGGGCTAATTTGCTAATTGGATGGATCTCGAATTTTTTTCATTATTTACTTTTTAAAGATATTTTTAAAGATACTTAATTGCAATGCATGAGATATTAATATTTAATTTATCTATTTATACTTTTATCTTTATATAATCATATCATCTTTATATACATCTTTAAATAATTCTTTTTTTTTAATTAATCATTAATTCAAAGTTAATGCATTGTATTATATAGAGCTGAGATGGAGAACAATAGGCAATAAGTATTGCGTCGTATTATATTTTAAGTTTTGTTTGAAAGACTTTGAGGTGATACATTTTAATCGCTGAACTATCAAATAATCGCTAATCAATCCGTAAAAATGATTCGTAAATATTATTATCAGTTAAATAATATTGGATAAAGCTATTAATTTTTATGTCTAGACTTTTATTTATTCATTATTTATCCTATTCTATTAATTTTACTCTAATCTAATTTATATATATATATATATATATGCAGGTTCGTTGTATCGTGCGTTCTATTATTGTTGCAAATAGCGATAGTGACAATGACAATTTTCACATTCTTATTTTTATATAAAATTAGAGAAATATTATGTAATAAATTCACTTTTATTGTATAAAATATAAATTCGATTAAAGTTTATATGCTAACAGTATCGCCTCCGTTAAATACAAATGCAGTCTTAATTGGACAATTGCAAAAGTAATGAAACATAGCCTATCCATTGTCATCAGCATTCAAGAAGATTTCAGCAACTGATATTCTAATTTGCATTCTTTGATAGCAAATGAATTTCAAAGGTTATATTTTATGAATAACGGTTGATTTGGGAAATTATTATGGAATCATTTTTAGTGACATGTTATCAGTGCTACAAGCGGCGAGTACTTATATTTTCGCACCCATTGAGCTCCGCAAATATTCTAATTTCTCCTAAAATAACAAAATTCATTCAAAATTAATAATATTTGATTTAGAAAATGTATAGTATGATATGATAAAGGTAGAATGATACGCTTTTCACTAATTAATGTATATAACTATGTGTGTGTGCGCGTGTGTGTATGAAATTTCCTAGAGCACAGGAAGGAATGAAAAAAATTTTTTTAAAGTAACCAATCAATTACTTTAATAATCTAATATGTAAGTTAAATCAATCGAAATAGTATTGGAGAAATATATTCTATTAGCATGAAGAAAGTAAAATTAAATCACACGCTCTTATTTTGCCTTTGCATTCAGATGTTTTTTTTTTTTTTTTACTTCATTTTAGTAAAAATGGTGAAAGATATTTTATATTACCGTACTCTACTTTACTTTACTGGCAAAACTTTGAAAATCGACGCCTTGTAACAGCATTCAAGCATTACGCGAGCGTTCCGTGAGGCTTTTCTTCATATCGCACGAACTTGCTTGATTTTGCAATGAGCGACGCTCCTTTGAGCTCCGAGTAAAGAGTCCGCGCCTTCAGTCTACGTCGGTTCGTCTAAGTCGGTTTTCCGGCCCGAGTTCCCTTTTCGTTAGCTAACGGCGGCTCGTTAAAAATGCCTCGCCAGGAGAGTGAGGAATTAGCAGCGATCGGGGAGTATCTCACGAAAGGTCGCGTCCCTGCCGGATAAGGCTGGGCCGTTATTCCCGGTGGGTAATTAGCTTCGCGGAATTGGACGGGCCCGTATAATTTCGCACGATGCGCGCACTCAGCAGAAATCACGACTTAATGCGCGATATTTCCATCGCCATTGCACCAGCAAAACGCATAATTGAAAGTGATGATTATGATGGCGCGCGGGCGAGAAAGCAACAAGAGTACATTGTCCACAGGCGCAGAGAGTTTGTTTGTTAATGTGGCAGGCACGCTCGATCATTTCCGTCGTCATTTTGCTTTGGGATCTTGACTTTTTCTACATTCGTGAATTACTTATTAGGGGATCATGAATGTTAGTGGTATTATGAATGAAGGAGGAGGCGGGGCGGTGATGGGAGACGCAGAGGTTAAAGAAATTATGGCGGGGGAGGGTGAAATTTACAGGCGGAGTATTTGAATTGTATATTAGGAGATGATTAGGCGTAAAATTTACATTACGAGTTTAATTACTACGCCGTATCTGTGTGTGTGTGTGTGTGTGTGTGTGTGCAAAAATGATTCAAACGTTCTACAATGCAAGGATTAACATACCCGCGATCTTTATGTTGATAACTAATATATATTCTATTTTAAAGTATAAGCTAATATTATAATTGTATTTTATTCTCGCAATAAAATGTTTATTGCGAGTGATTTTCACCTACGCTCTTATTATTCTTAATCCATAAAATCTGTTCAATTGTAATGTAGCTTCTCCAATAGATTCGATTTATTATTATATTTTGTTATTTTTACCATTGGTTGTCGAACTTGAAACATCGAACCCCTTAAAATTTTAATAATATTTTTATTTTTATTTTTTTTTTTATTTTTTTATTTATTTATTTTTTTTTTTTGTCGACAAGTCGCGCTCTCTATTATCCGTTAAGTTAATAAATATAAATAACTTAATAAATATAAAAATATTCTATAAAATATTTTTGGAAAGGTCAAAAAATTGGTCCAAAGAATAACGCTCGAAAAGACAAAGTGGACAATAATAATAAACGTTATCTGTCCTACTTTTATCTACATACTTGTCCTCGACCTAAATAGCAACCAAGAGGAGATGGAGTTTAAAAGAATTAAAATATCCATGGAATTACAGGGAAAGTGAACTTAAATCGCTGATTTAGCCGTGTCGAAGATTTTAAAACACGATCGATTGACCGACGGAGTGGCAACAATTTTTTCATATAAATTTGGGTTCTTAATTTTATCCGTTCAAAGTACGAAATACGACAATCATATGATGTTTCGTATTGAACTTTTTTCGAGGAACTTATTGCGAGGATCGACTGGCGCCGAATGATGGCAATCGTAAAGCATTAGAATAATCAGGACGATCACAATAGAAATATCAATAACCACGAGGTAAAAACGTTTCGAAACTTATGTGTTCGAAGAGTTAGTTAGGCCTTTTTGCGCCTATTAATATTGGTTTTCCAGCCATCGGAGCGAATATATTGGGCTTGTAATTGTAAGTTTCGCGACGCATACAACATATAGAGGATATATTAAAAGGAAATTGGGTGGGAGAATTGATTTGTATTTTGTTAATCTATGATAATAATAATTTTTTTTAAAGACTCGTACGTGCCTTTTCTGCGTAATGGAAAATTTCGCTGTGGATTTTGCCTACCGAGTTTCTAGGATTTCGTCAATTTCATTTCTTCTCTTTCTCCCTCGCAAATAAATAAATCCATAACAGATAAACGTATTGTTTACGAATGCCGATATTACTTTATCGTCGATGTAAAGAGAAAAGCGTAGCGCAGGACGGGCGCTTGCATGAATCCGACAACTAGAAATATGAAAAATCTAGCACACGTAGCGACCAAAAATATTATACCTCGATTCATGCGGATGTTAGGAATAAAATCGCCTGCTGCGAATATTATATTATCCGTCTCTCCATATTTGAGTTTCGTCTTTCGCGCAATATCTATCTATCCATGCTTTATTTTTCGGCGACAACGGAACAATATTTACATAACATAGATTAAACAAAAATATTGACAGTGCAGAAGCAGCTGTAGTTTAGCTACATTAGTGGTGAATACTTAGGGATGTAATATGTATACTAAGTAATATGCCAAAGGCATTAATTTCACTAACTTGCTGGCGAATGCTTATTGCGCGCGTCAAATATGTCTCAACTGCCGTGATAAAAAAAAAAAAAAGAAAAAAAAGAAGAAAAAAAGAAGAAAAAAAGAAGAAGAAAAGAAGAAAAAATGTAGATTATTCGAAAGTTTCTTTGTATCGCTCAACGACCTTATAAATACACTCATTTAAAAATCCTCTGCTCATCCACCTGATGGTCGAATCTGTAAGAATCATTGCGTCTATTATGTCCCTTTATAATATCTTATGAATATAGATATAATTGATAAAATTATTTATAAATGCCTGTCTTCCTGTAGTCTTTTAATGAAAAGAATTTTGAACTTTTTATCCATATATATAGTTGTTTTAAAAGAATTTTTTGCTTTTGTTTATTTATTTCCATAATATTAATAATAACGACTACACGATAATAGAAGTAGGTAAATGAGATATCAGCTATAAATTAGTAAAAAATCCCATTATTGTCCTCAAAATTTACAAAGATCATTGATTATTAAAAACCTTCGTTTACTTTTTATTTTAACATCGATTCTCAGCGCGGACTCCGAATGGACAATAGTGAATAGTTTTAAACTGGTTACAAGTTGAAGCTAAAGGAATTAATACCGCCGTTAATTTAATTGGACTACGCGCGAAAAACAAAACCGACAACTCAATTCATTATGGAGTATGGGATTGCAAAAACGTGTTGCCTCACATTTAATTCAGTCTGCCCATAAACGGCAAGTCGAAAACAATATGGCTCCTCCTATCTTTCCCATTTGAAAAACAAGAGCTGCGATAAAGCATCCGAGCACCGATAGTTTCTCAGCTCTCTGCGTGTGAGTGCAATTGTTACGAGCGCGCGTACACACGCGCCTACGCGTATAGTACACGGGCTTTTCTTCCTTTTCCCTTTTCTTTGTTTTTCTTATAAATTTATGGAAAGCCTTCGATAGGAGGATTGTCGTACTGTGGGTGGTGAGGAAAAATTGGGGTTCACGGGTGGCCGTTAGGCAGAACCTGATAAATATCAAGGCTGATGCCAAGGGTTGATGGTTAATCCCAGCTATATTGCACGAATTAGCTATTAAGTGGCAGGTGAGAGATCTTTTTTTTTTTTTTTTTTTTTTTTTTTTTTTTTGGCTTTTTCCTTCCTGAGTCGCTTTGTTCCTTCCTGAGTCGCAAGCTCAATGGCATTTTATTATTTATTAACTTTGGGTTGCGGCGCTGTCGGATTTCTTATATTTGCTCCTGAATCGGGGAACTTCATGACATTCAACGGCAATTGTTTGGTTGCTGGTTGTTCGCGTCATGGTTGAACATACAGCACGTAGCGGCGATACAAGATTTTGACGTTTTAATTGAGGATTGACTCGCATGATCGGTTTTTATGGCTACACTTAAGGTCGAAGTATTATGTACAATTTTACGCTTAACACTTCAAGAAGAAATACTTTTATTTACACATAAAAATTACCACAATAAAAATAATATTAACGCGCACTAAATCCTTGTTTAGACTTTCTGATCTAAGGTGATGTTAAGGGTGGGAATCAATTTTTTTTTTCCTATGCAATTTCCAACCTTGTAAAATTATTGTATCCTTATCGTAACAACGACACGGTAAGATGTACAAATCTTAACGTAAAAGGATTGAGAAGAACGGGACAAGAAGATTAAGTGCGTTATAAAATGATTTCAATTATGTTCATTGTAAGATTAACTTTTAATTTTAATAAAGAGGATAACGAGTATAGTATCTAACGATTAAAATATTATTGCTTATGCGTAAGCTTATTCTCTATTCAAATAGATTAATTTAAATCATAATATGGCAAATTAAATCGTATATCATTTGTTTTTCATTTCGATTTAACAATATTAGCGCAGAGCATTTCTTTTTAATCCAATCGACTTGTATCATTCTAATTTTTATGTACCAATTTTAAGACGAATCGGAGATTAATTTCAATTTTATTTATTCGTTAATACATTAAATTATCTCTTCGTTTGTCTAAAATGAATCAAACATGCCACTCGAAACATATCATTTAAGCTCAAAATGTATAGTGTTAAGAGAAAGCTAATGGACCTTTCTGTCACGATTCCTTATTACATTTAATATACATAACGTATCTTTTGCAAACAATTTTTCTTTCATCATAAAAATGAACGCTCCCGTTTTTTAATATACAAGTCGATTTAATGAAATAAGCGATGGTCTGCGACATAAAAACAACAACGCAACTTATCACGCTTTCATTTATCTATCAGATTACGTCTTCGTCTCAAGATTGACTCCAAATACCAAGAATGTTGAAGAAGGACTCGTCATACTAAAGTGTCAACGCAAAAGTTGAATTTTAATATTATATTATAGGATTAATCCGAGCGTTAAATAAGTCGATACTTATTTTTGAAGTGGATAATGTCGGCGAATCGAGAATCCGAAGTACAGGCAGTGGGAAAATTTTCGCTGGATTCGTTCGTCCGAAACGTTCGTCTTGAATATAAAGAACCTAGGGGCTACTTTCTCTTGTATAATTCATATTACATTTGAATGCATAAATTTCTATGTCTTCGAGTTTCACCCCTTATTATTAGTTCTTTATTTATTTATTGTTTTTTTTTTTTTTTATTTTTTTTCAAAATAATTTTGATTTGGCATTAAAGTTGGAATTTAATTTTGCAGGCTCGTATTCGTTAATTTTCGCTTGGGATACAATTTTCAGTTGACAGAGGCATAAAAGGCAGCTTAAAACGATTAATTTCTTTTTATATGAGTTATGTAAATGTAGCAGATATGGGGTAGGAAGTAAATTAAGATTGCAGAAACTTTAAATTGTTAAAAGTTTCGAAATCTGTGACGGTATTTAGTAACATTATGAAAATAACTTTGTAATAGAAGGAAAATATTCACAAACTTAAATAACGATTGTTTAACAACCTAATCGTAAAGATTAATTGAAACATTGTATTGTAAATAAATATTTATTTCTGGTATGTTAAGATGCATTTATTCGAGAGTAATGTTAAATTTATAGAATTAATAGTAATTTAAGAGAAATGAGCTTTCAGAAAATAGACTCCTTATTTAATAAAGTTAAATCAACAAAACTGATTACATATGATTTATTATTAGAAAAAAATATTCTTCCCATTTGAATCATTATATTTTTTCTATCTTGAAGATTTTTCTTGAGAGCTCTGTAATTTATACACAAATAATTTTAATTAATTAATAAAAAATGTATAAGACGCTTTAAGTAATATTTATTCAATGTAATTAGTATAACAATTGGAACATTTAAAACGTGTATTTTCATTTATATTTTATTATTTTAAATGTCCTATTGTTTTTATGAAAATTTGAGTATTATTTTCTATACGTATGTTAAATTTTTTATTTTTTTTTTCATATTTATAAATAAATTGTTATTATAAATATTATAAATAAATCCTTTTAAATTGAAAAAATACATCACGAGAATATAGAGAATTTTTATTTGACAAACTTTCCTTAATTGTAATTTAAAATTTATAGATTTAGCCATGATTTTTGTAATAAAAGTTGAGTTATAAAGGAAAAAGTAAAAAATTGATATGAATTAATATTCTATTCCTTTTAAACGAAAACATGTTCTCGGTGCCCCAGATTTTATATTTTCATAAAACAAATATCAATTATTTTACAAGATGTATATGTTTATAATCCAATGGGTAGCAAATATTCGCAAATTATTTGAATAAAATCAATATTGCTTGGTAGAGTAATTGTAAGATATAGTTCATGCAGTCTTAAAGAATTTTAAAAATCATCAATAATTTTAAACAAATAACGTGTCTACTTATATAGAAACCCGTAACCTATGGAATGGGGTTTTGTTTTGCATTGTTTTTTTTTGTTTTTTGGTTTTTTTTTTGTTGCTTTTGTTTTCGTTCCTATCGTTATCTTAGTATGGAATGTAAGGTAAGATTACGTGTATGTAGAGGGTTATCAGGTGATCAGTAGGTCACCTCGTTTATTAACCAAGTTCTGGTTGCCACGATTGCGATAACAGACGCGTTTCCAATTTAGCTGGATTAGTCTAACCGAGTTTGTTGAAACTTCACAATTGTTTGTTATATTTATATTTAATTTTACTGCGGTCTTATCTTAATTAAGAACATTTCTAAATACGCGCTGATTTATTATTAATAAGTTGAATTTTTCAATTTAACCCACCGAAGATTTAAGTTTATGTTTCGTATGTTAAATTGATTTAGTATTCATTAGAAAAGTGGATAGCTTACATAGAGACTCGTATGAATGTAAACATTCTTATTTTTATAATTTGAAATACTAGTGAATTTCAAATTTACATTAAATTTATATTACAGGAGATTAATTTAAACGTATCACTATATTCATACAGAGTTTCTCGTTAACATACATTTTTCGAAGACCCAAAGGCCATTATAAATAGGTTATAGTAAAGTGAATTAATATATTTTATCAATTAGTTCTTTCGAAAGAATATTATTTTTAACGAAAATAAAAAATTATTGAAATATTGCTTTACGAGACATTAATTTTTTTAAATATTACGTTTATAATGCATAAGCACTGCTTCAAATTTTCCTATTTTAGTTTAAATTTTCGCAATACGAATTGGAAAATTAATGAAACAATTTCTGAAAAATCTTTAAAAATAAAAAACTTTTTTATTTTTTTTTATTTTTTTGTTTTTATACTAGAATTAATAATAGTAATATTCTAAACTCTCTTATTTGAAAATCTCGTGTATGATATCGATTTATCAGGACGTATTGATATATATATATATATATATATATATATATATATATATAAATTACAAAAGTTTCAACTCAGTTGAAAAATGTATAGTTTATTTACTTTTCGTTAGATAATAATATAGAAATATCAATACCAATGAATATTGATGAATCTAGAATTGAGGAAGCCGTATAATACACAATTTTTATGATGCGAACTTAGTGATATACGACGATATAAATTACAACTTGAAGTAATGTTAGACAGAACTTGTAGTCGAATAACGATTGGGCAAAGTAATATTTGGAAAAGCGATTCTAACCTTATCCTAGAAAAGCCTTGACGACCTTCAAACTTTTGTGCATAACGACCGTGACAATTTATCCAATAATTCACTGATTATACGCAACGATATCAGCTGCACAATAGCGTCCTTCAATTGATCGGGGAACCGAGCTAATCGCGCCCCTTTACGAGTGACGAACCTTCAAGTCCCAAAAACATTAGCCCTCGACCGTGTCGCGGCTGATGCATTCATTCGTGATCTCGCCTCCCAATTCCAAGCACGAGTTGATCATCCGAGAGAGGACGCGAGGAGCTCAGTCGCTCTCGCGAATTGCCTTAACTTTATTGACTTGGTGCGAGCTGTCGAAAACAAAGTGCACTTTGAATATCAATTGTCTCTCCTCTCTCTCTCTCTCTCTCTCTCTCTCTCTCTCTCTCTCTCTCCATCCCTTTCGACAGAAAGTTGACGAGGTCGTGGCTGCACGTTTTCTCGCGGTGCATCAGGCGTTCGTTCATGGAAAATTCATGACAAAGTTCGCTAATCAAGTCGACTCAGTCACCCTGACAATCGAAATACAGTAGAAACTCGAGGGATGAAGAAGGCAAGTGTATCGGAGATCGCCGCGGTGGAATATTTGCGCCCTTCCAGGTGAATGAATGATTCATTTACTTTGCATATAGGTATCTTTGGTGAGATATCTCTCTCTCTCTCTCTCTCTCTCTCTCTCTCTCTCGCAAACTTAATAGGAACGAAAGAAAATAAGTGACAATGGTCTGAGCCGATTAACGAACGATTGATTTGTCTCTGTGATTGGAAATTGTAATGATCGTTTGACTCTCGAGGACTTTGCACGTTTCTTTCACTCCCCATATGAAGTTCTAAATTTCATCAGATTAGTGAAGAGAGACGTTTCTGTTCTTGAGTTCAGAAAAATTATCTTCGAATGTCCATCCAGAGCGATAATTTATTTTGGAAATTTCAAATGGTTCGTTGATAAACGAGTTTGCATCTCCCACAAAAATATCCCATGAAAGTAGATTTTCGATAATAATATCATTAGATTATTACACGAAATATATCGAAACTTCTGATCAGGAATCAGCAAGAGTCACATGATACGCGGCATAATCGAAAATGCATATATACACAATCATGCACTGATCTCGTGGGGCACATTGAATCAAGAGGAAGCAGCCATAGGATAAAACTTGCCTTATCATTTTAGAGTTTTCTCGCATATTTTGGCGCCAAATTGAAAGTAGATAGCGATATGCATTAGCGTAGATAAAAATAAAAATAAATCAAACCATGAGAATAAGAAAATATTCGTATTTTTCGATTGGCGATGTACCTCGCTAACGTTTCAAAAATATCTTTAACAATTCCTTTAAGTATATTATGAAAATTAAGATTGAAAATGAAATTTGCTGTGTAAAAAATGTAATTATAAAAAATATTGTCTTCAGAGATTATTTTATTTTTAGAAGAAATTTGAATTAACACCATTTAATACATTAATCCAGCAAGATTTCTAAATAATCAATATTCAGTATAACTTTAATTAAACTTTTTTTTACCAAAAAAAATTAAGGAAGAAACAAATATTTTTATATGCTTACTCTGAATAAACTCGTACGAACTTTAAGGAGCGTTAAACGTTTCGGTAATCAAGATAAGAGATAGAGACAACGAAGTATCAAGAAGAAGAAACTTTTCTTGTATTTAACATTCAGTGAAATAAAATTTATTTATAGTTTATCATCAATGGGTTTGAATATATTTAGGTAAACTTACTTTTCACAAGTCAAATTTATGTTTAAATAGATATTTTATGCTTAATGCTGAACAGATGAAATACAGTGGCGAACATTACGCTCGAAAGTATTGTCCGTATTACGGTTACGAATAACACGCGAAATAAAAAAAGAATTATTTATTCTTTGTCCATATAAACTGTAAGATGTCACGTCTTCTTAATCATCTCTTGAATTAATTTGAAAAACATTCTTTTTCTACATATCGACAGATTTTCCAAGTCACATGTTTATTACCTATATGTATGTATGCATTTTTTTAATAAAGACTCATCAGTTTTAATAAACAGAGAAAGAGCACATAAAAGTAGACGGTGAATATCATGGAAGCGAAGATGTAATATATATATATATGTGTGTGTGTATGTGTGTGTGTGCGTGTGTGTGTGTGTGACTATGAATAATAAAATAATGCTCGTGAAAATCGAGTGCGCATGTTTACGAATTTTCAGGGGAAGGTGAATGGAGAAGATTTCTCATACTACATACGTTTAACACGGGATGACAAACAAGTGTTTTTGCTGCTTAAATGTTGTGTGTGTGTGTGTGTCGGTGTGTGAGAGAGAGAGAGAGAGAGAGAGAGAGAGAGAGAGAGAGAGAAAGATTCGGGAAGGCTCAGTGTGTAATGGCATTTTATTTAATAAAATTATGATTAGTGATTAGTTGAAAGCCAGATGAGTGAATCTGAAAAGATATTTAAATTCTTTAAATTTTTTAAATTTTCTTTTAGTTGATTAATTGTATTTGTAATGAAAAATATAAATAAAATAATACAATATATCAAGTGATGATTTTTCGTTTTAAATTAATAATTATTTGCTTTATTATTATTATAATTTATAAATTGATTAAAAAATTAAAAATATAAATATTTTACGATATTATTATTATATTGTGCTAATTATTACTTTTATGTATTAGTATATGAATTTTTTTAATCTCATGATATTTATACAATTTAACTTTCCAAATGAGTTTTAAATTAATTATAGAAACTAATTCGTTTTCAAATCTCAGGTTTAGATTAGCTGTATAAAATTTAAATCTCGATAAATTAATTTATTAATAAAATTGAATATACAATTGTGATGTTTTGAATGAAAATATATGGAACTTTTCATTGAAATAGTCAATTTTTTGTTTTTAATTTTTCATTAATATATGTAATTATAATATTTATTATCTAGAAATATTTATAAATAATACTCAATAACATGAGTAATTTTTATTTTTTATGTTAGTAAATTGATTTTTACTTTAATAATAAAATGGCAATCCAATTAAAAATAAAAGTAAAATGAGAATAATTTTTTTTTAATTAAATATTTCATTAATTCAATTTAAAATGCATATCCGCCTCGGACTTTGTTTCAAGTTCATCTATCAGATTAATTCGTATGTATGTAATTTTGTTCCATTATTTTCTCGTGATAAAATAAGGAAAAGATAAGTAATAACTTATTCAAATATTAATTCTATTAAGCACTATTTTTGCTTTCAACGTACGATATTATTTAATTATTGGCGTGTAAGTTATTATTGTCCAAGGTATAAGAGGTTTAGGTAAAGTCGGTAAGGAACTTTTACGATTAGCTGAAAACGTGTATTATGAATTATCGTTTGTACTTAATAGAAAGTAAAAAGTACGTTAGTCGGCTTGAGTATAAGTTCATGGCCACCTATGCTTTCCAACAGAGTTCAAGTTATTATTAAGAATTGAGCTGCAAGTAGGATCTCAACTTAAAAGCATCCGTAGTAGTAGTCCAAAAGTATTAATTAAATATGTCGGTGAAAATTCAATTACTAAGCCACAATGTTTAAGCTGAATAGAAAATAAAAAATAAAAAATAAAAACAAAAATAAAATAAAAATAAAAAAAAAATCATACCCTTCGCTAATTACTATATTTTCTCCAATAGTTTAAAAATTTATTATTCGCGAAAATAAGCAAAGAGAAGTTTGGAGTAAATTACTTTTTGGTTAAATAATTCAGTACAATATGTATGAGAGTTGGAAGTAGCAGCAAGATGGATTGAAAGGAAATTCCCTTAACGGAGCGGAAAAGGCGGGGGAGCGGAGGCAAGGGATCGAGATCACGTCGAATTTATTCGATTAGGATGGCGCGCGGATCTTCTACGGATCCTTGTAATTCAATAATCGTCGATGGCCACTGGTCTCGATCGCAGAAACTTAGCGATTTCACGTTGAAGCTACGTAGAGGGATGGAGTTGCCGAGTTCTCGTTTTTCCTTAGGACTGCATCGACGAGTGCATCTACGAGAAAAGTAATTACGGTTCTAGCGAATGCTCCTTTTGTGGTTGAGATCGCAAGGAGGAGGGCTTCGTGTTCCTCTAATTGAATAGTTCTGAATCAAAAGGAGCAAGTAGCCGGAGCCTCAAAGGTACTCTTAGGCTTTTCGATGAGCTGAACTTTTTCTTTGGGAAGCTCTTAAGGAGTTAGGTAAGAATTCGGAAAGTTACGGGTGGTGGTTAACTTTGCAAGCGAATTTCATTATTTTTATTGTCAAATTCTCATAGGAGGTTGATGTGTGGATCTTCATAAAAGTCGAGCAGTTGAAAATTCAATTGAATTCATTTGCGAAATTACGAGGGATATATTAAAATTGTATTAGCATTGAATTATATATCTACTTGTAATTACGTACTTGCTGAATATTTTCTTGAAAAAGTTTAATCGCCGCAATTAACTAGGAGCAACTAAACTTGCGAAACACTTCGACGACTATTACGTAAACGTCATTGAAAATTGCATAATCATCATCACGGGAGAGTAAGCTGTGATTACAAGTTATTGAAAAATCTTCTTTACCATCGAAGGCGTTTATATATATATATATATATATATATATATATAAAATTATACACGAAGCGTTCGAGTATTTATTTACTAAAATAACGTCGGCGACCCATTTATATTAGATATATGTTTACGGCGCGGAAAAGGATAAAATTCTAAAAATCGTAGATTTATATTTGTAAAATACATATATAATATTTACAAATTTCTTTAGCCTAGTGGAAAAATTTTAAAAATTTTTGAAAATTTGTATTAACAATGAATAAACGAAAAACTGCGCCACATTCACATTTAAATTTATCGTCCATCCTAATTATTATTGCAAATATACATTGCAATACCTTACGTTAATCTATCGCTTTCCAAATCGCATAAAATACTACGCACACGGATTTATGCAACTCAACGTTTTCATTTTGTTCTTCGGATGGCGTATCGCCTACACGAGTGGAGAATATGTGTGCTTTACGCGTCTGTGAAAATCCTATCTCGATATAGGATAAAAGTACATTTCCTTGGGCGAAATTCGTTTGACGGGAAGTAATGAGATAAATCGAGCTGTTTACGGGAAGGTAAACTTATAAATTATAAGAAATGTGAACTAACTCGGTATATCGAGGGAGCGAGGTGCTTAAGTCTCGTTTTACTTTTTTTTTCCACCCTTTTCTCGCGTTGACTATAAAAAAATGTGAAAATTTTTCAAGATATTTCATTGCTTACCGATCGCTCATGTATCTAATGCTATGCAAAATACATTTTAAATACATATGTAATTATTTTTTAGAGAAATTATTATTTTGGTATTATTAGAAAACTTCTTTTCTAAATGAGCACTGTGGCTTTATCGGATTAATTTGCTTTACAGATCTTTTTCATTTAAATTTGAATAACATAATGATATTCAAATTATTCATTAGAAATAAAATAATTTTATTTTGCTAGAATTGCAATGAGTTCATAAAATAATATAATAATATATTCATTATAAATAATAGGTTGAGGAAATTCTTCTCATCTATTAAAAATCTTCACTAATACACTTTATAAAGATAATCGGATCATTAATTTAAGGAGAAATCTCAAAGTTAGATTGGCTACGAAATTTTAAACTCTGTGTCATAATAACAGTCTTTGAATTTCTATTAAAACGATTCTACATTTTACAGGATTGTTTCAACGAGTGATTAATAATTTTCATAACATAATTAAAAGTGCTTAGTGATTATGATTTACTTTATATTTAATAGTATTTATATAGAATTATAAAATGTATTATGTAATATAAGCATAATAGATGAATTAGAAAATATTTGTTTGTTGTTACATTTTTTCATCCAATTGACCGACGAAATTAATTTTAACCGTTCACCATAATTCGTACAGTTTTTAGTTTAATTTTTGTATTATTGAGATGTGAAAAGTGAACGAAAAAAAGTCTTCGTACGTCAAATAATATTGGATATTTAATATAAATAATATATTAATAGTTAGTGAGATATCGTTAAATATTTTTATTAACTATTCGATATTGAATTAAATATGCATTCCTGATTCATCGCTATTTTTTTTCTTCTGTTTGAAGATAGAATTTAGTGGCACATAACGGGAGTGTAAGAGGATCTTTTATGAAATTGGCACACTAATAGTGAAGAGCGCATATTTCTAGATTATCAATTGTTATTGTTATTATAATATAGCGAATGCAATAATAGATTCATTCGAAATTTTCTTGTCAATAATACTGTCCAAGTTAATGGTTGAATTTAATTTGTATTTTCTTTTTAATTTCACACAAGATAATGTAAATTCTTAAAATTTGTTCATTTTTTCTTTTTTTATTTTTTCTTTAAATTTATCCTCGTATTATTCGCAATGACGTTATCAATGGCAAGTAATACATATTTTCAGTTGAAATTCCTTGTTTTATTATCAAAGACGACCACCGACCGATGAAGTTCAGGAATTCGGTGAATTCGCATATTACAGTCATCGTAAACTGTTTTCATTTTCACTTTCTTATGCCACCATATAACATATTTCTTTTCATTTACCGCGAATTTTTAAGCCCTAAATTAAACTGGTCTTTTTCATAAAATTGTCGGCCATTCTGTACATTTTTAATTAAAACTATAAAATATGTACTACAAAGTAAAAGTTTTGCAAATTTTCTCATTACAAGTCCTCTATATTTAATTGATGTAATTTCGGTTATTTTTGTTTATAAATGTGTACAATAAGAAATTAATGAGCGAGCTACTTCTTTCTTTACATAAATTCATGTAGTCATCAAATGAATAATATATATATATATATATATATATATATATATATATATATATATGCATTATTATTTTCCTTATTATACGCAAGTTTATAATAAATTTTCAGACTTTCAATATTTATATTATGAAGGATGCAATTCAACATAAAGATGATCGAAGTTGACCGTTCGACATCTTTATATTTGTACTACTCGAAATATAAGAATAAATTTGAATATATGTGTAAGCGGAAAAGGAGCTGTTTTTACTTTGTAAGAAAGTACTTGTCAATACTGATATACAATTTAATTACTGGCAATCTTTTATTTTAAATGATATAGCTATACATTTTTTATATGTTTGTTTAGTATATTAATAATTTGGTACGTTTGTTTCATATAAAAGAATTTCATCGAAATACATTAAAATATAATCGAGGCTTATCATTGATAAGATAGACATTCTCATGCGAATGCTTACAAAACAAGTATTTATTTCCTGTTAAAGTTATAACTATGATCGATAAATACATTTTTTGCCTCTGATGTATTTTTCAAGAGGGTAAATAATTGTCAACTCGGTCTTTCAAGCTTCTCTTTTACTTTGCTGCTATCAAAGGAAAAATATTTGAAAATGAACCAGAAATATTCGCTCGATTTCGTATGATGACGATTATTATCATTATCATTATCATTATTATCATTATTATCATTATTATCATTATTATCATTATTAACATTATAATTATTATCATCATTATTATTATCATTATTATTATCATCATCATTATTATTATTATTATTATTATTATTATTATTATTATTATTATTATTATTATTATTATTATTATTATTATTTATTTATTTATTTTATTTCTCAGTAACAAGCAGCGCAAAGTATCTAAACGTGGCCTATATATGTTGCTCTACCGATAAGCAACGCTTACCCTTCCTACAGAAAATTTTTATTATTATTATTATTAACCAAGCATATATATCGACTTATCATTAGAACTTTATTATCCTCGTATACGCACTTTCGTAAATACGCAGCCGCAGCTATTACCGCCAGCATCTAATATTACAATTATCTTAAATTAAGCCATTTTCAATATCAATAAAACCTGACCTCGCAGTTTAATAACGAAACTATTCTCAATAATCCTCTTCCCGTGCACTTACTCCCTCGCATAACGCCATTTCATAACCTACTCGTGTCTTCGATATACAAGCGAAATGTGATTCACATGTGGTAAATTCCACGTCTCGTACCTGTGCCAACTACATCGATACACCAATCGATAAATCGCGTCGGTTTATAACCATCGGGGAAAGTGAAGCTGCTGGGCGGGCAACGGGCAGCGGGCAAACGGGGGGGGGGGGTTGGACATTGAAAAATACCGAGCGTTCTTTGGCGCGAATAAATAATCGACCCCTACCCCCGAGCAATGCAGAGTTAATCAAACGGCTCCGACGAGCCCTGCTGCCTCTCGCGGCTGATGGGACGGGGTGGGGGTGGCGATGGCAGCTCGAGTCCAACTATTATATTGACTGATTGGCAATTAATTGGGGATATCGATCCGGATGCCCGACAGCCACTGTCGTCCCTTGAGCGCGAAAGCTTTCAACGCTCCCTCGCTTTTTCGTCTCGACACACCACCGTGTACGATTCATTATCCTGCATCGGTCTGTCTCCATAATTAATTATGGTGGGAGGAGGTGGAGCCATCGCGACCCTCAGTGCTGGTAATTATAGGCTACGGGAGACGGAAGCTCGCGGTCGTCTACGTCTTCATCTTCGTTCGGCCAGGAGCGACGAGCTTTTTTTTATCGCCGTGATAATGGAATTTTGAGGGTGATGCATTGTACTTTGCGATTTAACGAGTGAAGTCTCGAGATGAAAAAAATACATTTAGTAGTGAGAGTTGTCTTAGAATCGCTTCCATGCTCCAGATTATAATTGCTCTGTTTGTGCCTGTACACATATTATTCACATATCATATATTTATTTTAAAATTAAAATTGATTTGCACTCTTCTTTTGAAAAAAAAAAGAAACCCTGGCTGCATCGCTGTGACGATGTTACCGCAACGAATAATAGCGAAGGATGAATTTATTAGCACTGTATCTAGCTATAATAAAATGACTCAACATAGCCGCAAAATAAATCTCTCAACCGCTCTCTCTCTCTCTCTCTCTCTCTCTCTCTCTCTCCCTCTCCCCCTCCCTCTCTCTCTCTCTCTCTTTGAATATCATCTGGTAATCAATGAAAAATGATCTTTCAAAGTACTTACGATGGCAATTTTGATCATTCCGATAATAAACCTGTAGGGAAGCTATTTCACGGCACGTAAAAGGTGTGTTTTATGGTGAATTGTTTAAACCCGGAAACGGACGATTTTCAACGTTATCAACAGCGACTGAAACGTTTGAATGACGAAATTGAGTGGAAGGGACTATAGTATAGGTCTATAGTAATGCTAGGTGGATGATATTACCGTATGACAACCTCAACACTATTTTACGAACTTTGTCGCTACCAGAACGTTATAATTGTCGCGAATTTCTATTACGCGTAGATCATATTAGCAGATTAACCATTTTGAAATAATTGAAGAGTAAAATGGTATACCAAACAGTAGAGGCTTATTCCAAAATCTGTGTTTAGTTACTTTAACAAGCTTCGTGTAAGTGCGTAGATAGATATTCCACCGTGTTAATAATTAATCAAGGTAACTATTATCTTTAGATTAATAGCGGAAATTTCAGTCTGTATTTAATTCAGATTACAGATTCTGGATTTCATTATTATCCTTTGTTTTAGCGTTTTAGTTAATTTATTTTCTGAAAATATGGAAATTAATTGATAAATTAAAAATAATTTAATTATTATTATTAATAATTATTATTATTTATAGTATGTTTGTATCCAACCAATTATTAAAATTTACCTAGAGGCGTTGATTTATTGCAATTGTTGGTTTGAAAGTCGGTCATGAAAAACGGTTGCTGTAAGTATCAAAAAGTACATATAAGTCAAATGCCATTTTATACCCAAACAATTCTGACATTAGAACGAAAAAGATGAGGCTTGTTTAGATAAATAAATAAATATGAATATATATTGATAATATTTTTTTTATAACGAGCTTAAAAAGTAAGTAAATAGAAATAATGAAACTGGTTTGTTGGTAGTCGCAATAAGAACACGGCTTTCAAGGTCTTTGATTCGTCGGCAAGAGCAATAAACAATAACCGCGAGAAAACTACTTTTTATTGTCGGTGAACTTGATAGAGCGCGCGAACGCACGCGGCAATTGATATTTAGTCCAAATCAATCGATAATAAACCCCGTAAAGTCACTATCCTCCGATAAATGCAATTGATCGACTTACGCGGAATTTACTTAATTTATGATGTCGGTTAAATTTTAGTTGGCTAACTTTAGTTATTTCACTCGCTCTGCCAACAAATTATTCTCGCCCAACTTACGTGCAACTTCTTGGCATTCTTTTTCACAGTTTGTCCAGACATCTGATGAATCGAACAATTTTACGTCTTAAAGGGAAAATTTCATTTTACCGGAGCACATTTTTACTCAACTTTTGAAGTAACAAACGGATAATGCAAATCGATCGAGTGTGTCAAACGGTATTAAAAATTACAGTATGAATTATAAAATATTGAAAGCTACTATATTATACTTATATACTGAATATACATGAAATGATTAAAATTTTTGTTAAAATTTTTGCAAAACTCAATTTCCTAAATGTATTGCTAAGATTATTATTTTGGATTTGAAAATTAAATTATTAATTCATTGAGCTGCTTTTGAACGATCTAGCGATACGTTTTATTAAAGGATAAATCTTGAAAATGTAATATCTGAAAAGGCTGCTTACGTTATTTATTTTATTATTTAGTTAAGCGAAGTGGATACAAATCGTTCGTTCCATACATCTTTCTATCTATAATCATAATTTACACTTACAATTTTTATGCTGCCAAAGTCTAATATAGCGCAATAAAAAGATCAATAGCGAGTGATAAAATGCCGCGTAAGTAGACATTTTGATGCATATTATCTTCAAGTATTTTTAGTTATTAATGATGGATTTAGTTAGTGGCTTTCTTGAAAAATAATGTCTCTTATGCATCTTTGTGCATTTTATGAAGTTGAGGGCTCCTTCTCATTGTACTTATTTCTTATATTTGTCAATTCGATTTCACACGAGTGAATACAAATTTTCATCTCATCTATGTTTAATAGCGTTGATGGAAGTATCAAACATCTGACCATCTTTAGCTTTATTTTAGGACTTCAAATGCTGGCAAAATCTATCCTTATCTCCCGGACAGTGTTTACCTTTACTTGACAATACCATTTATAAGTGACGCAATAAACTTCAGATTTTGCACACACTTGTCGCTATTAAATATTGGCACAAAAATTTCAAGCACATTTCCCTATTTTTTTTTTAAACAGTGATTTTATTAAATAAGTTTTTTTTTTTTGGTTAGTCTGAAAATTCACTTTGAACGGAAGAAACCAATGTTTATATATATATATATATATATATATATATATATTATAATGTTTACTTATTGAAATTTTGTCACTTTTACGAAATTTTATGTTCGTTGCTTTTATTAATTTTAGACTTTTTAACTCAAAAGACTCGACAATATAGTGTTCTCAAATTTTTTCTCTAATACTAATTTTCTGTAAGATAATACATTTCTATTGTAGCACAAAAGATTTTCCTTATATAATGTTTATATATTAATCTCCTTAAATATTATCTTTCATTAAGCGATATGACAAAAGTATTTAATTAATATAATAAATATTGAAAAATTATAATTAAATACTCAAAATTTATAAACTCAAACTAATGAATGAAAATAACATTAAATAAAATTCTTTTAATTATAAAATTAAAAGAAACAACTTAATTCGTAAGGTAGAATTTGTTCAATTTTACATAATAAATTATGTATTATCAAATGGCGATTTTAAAGAAAATTTTTTTACGTATTACAATAAATTTACAAATTTCGATTGTACTTAATAATGCTTAATTAAAGAATAAATCAAAGTGCAGATAAGGAAATGTCGAAATAATCGCGTAATTAAATATTAAATAGTCAATATAATTGCCACTAAACTTTGTTCTAATGGCTCAATACTGACTTTAGTGCTTATAAACTTAAAAAATAATTAAGAAAATTATTTTTACAACTATATCATATTTTACTTTAAAATTATTAATAATACAGTAATATTAAATACATATTTCACTCTATCTATGATAAATTTATAAAGAAGCAATTACGAAGTTACGACATTTTAATTAATAGATAATAAGATTTGAAAAAAATTTACAGCAACATATAAAAAATGTATTAAACAACAATGTAATTAAAATACAATATTTCCTCATTTCTATACTTTAATTATATTTTTGATTTTACAATTAATTGTATTTTATTATAGGACGAAAAGTAAATTCTTTTTAATACTGAAGTGAAGACAATAGGTTATACGAAAGTATTATCACTCTTATCGAAAGTACGGCGTTTCAAGTTAAATGGTACCTTTAGTTAGCAACGATCTATAAAATTACAGTAGTTCGCTGAAAAATATTAACGTCATTATGATTCGCAATTTTACGATCTCTATGGGCTTATAAATCATTGGTTATAATGGGCTTCCTTTTAGCTACAATAGTATAAAAATATATACATATAATTCATCGAGGATGAAAGAAAACAATTCTTTTAAATAAAACCTTCTCTCTCTCTAGATATCAGAATTTGGCTTCGATGTCAAAGCAAAAAACATTGTTTGTTCAATAAGGTTTAAGATGTTCAACTAATATGGCGAGTTTTCTTTAATCGTAATAATTTATTTACAATAAAAAAGTGCACGTCAAACATCAGATAATGATTTATTTAAGAAAGTATAAAATATTTAATCACAAACACAATAAACAGAATATTGTTAGCGATAACAGGAAGGTCAAGCAACTTTTATGATGTGTTTAATACAATGAAGAAGAAATGTAGTTCATATAGTTCCGGAATATTTTTAATATCGAAACAGAAATGATAAAGTTCGTTCCAAGGATTATTACTATTTCTTTGTCTCGTATGCTGTTCATCCAAGCAAACGCACCTTTTGAACCTTTTGAAACTTTTGAACCTTTCGAACCTTTTGACCAAATAATCATTCCGCGCTTCTTCAACTCCATTAAACAGTAATTTCCATCCGCTTCAATTGATCCAGGAAAAGGACCTCAACGATCCGAATGCATGGGCATTTGTGCGCCTTGTACGTGTACGCATTTGTACACGAGACTGTTGCTTTTAAATTCGGATAACGCGAGCGCGACAAAATTAATTGAGTAATTCATGTGCACCACTGTGCACACTCGGTGTTGAAAATATCTGCGCCCACGAATTAATGAATAATTCGGATGGCCGGCAATATTTTTCCCCCCGCAAATCGAGAAAGTGCAATTCCACGCGTATTTATGGTCCGCTTAATATTTCAATTCGACGTTTCTTAAGGATCGTGCACCGTTGGCTCGATAGCTACTTCCGCTTGGATTTTTAGCAAAATTGAGGGAATTTCGATTGATTATTAAAATGTTGATTGCTTGGCCATGATCGCTGCGACGAGCTTCGTATATGTAAATGCGGGAATTTGATTTAAATAATTAACATTATTCGCACAAATCGCACCTGCGTATTAGAGGACACTTGTGTTGGACATTACTTAAAGAAACATTAATGAGCTGGTAATGTTGGATTTAATTTTACAACGATAGACTAATGCTATTCGCAATTTTTCCGAGAATCGTCTGAAATTTCAATTTAATGAGGCTACCGTTTGCTGTTTGACTTTATTTGCTGTTCGTTTCGTCAGGTGCAAAGTTATAAAACACCATAAGCTACTTAAATGCAAATCATATAAAGTTAAAATGAAAAAGTCTTTTAGAATGTTATTTTTCTATAAGAATGAAGAATTTTCTTGCTCCAAGTATTTTCTCTATTCAATCTATATAAATTTTTTTTTTTTTTTTTTTTTTTTTTTTTTTTTTTATTTTATTTTATCAAACAAGAAAGAAATGGCGTTTTATATCATCAACTATTATATTACAGCATATTATGCGAGATGGTTTTAAAGTAATTTTGCCGTGCATATATAATTTAATGTTAAGCATTAAAGAGATTTACATTTATGTCAGCAATTATTCTGCAAAGTAGTTTGAACAAATAAAATTATTTAATATGGAAGGTACATAGTTTGAGAAAATTCTTGAAATAAAGAACTCATTAAAACTAATTATTTTGTAACCATTAAAGAGATTTTGTTATTTGCTCGTTCAAAAGAATGTTATAGTTAAAGAATTATAAATACATTGATAGAATAGAAAAGCGAGATGCTTATGTAATTGTAAGAGTATTGAAATATATGAAAAGTGATATATTTGTAACGATTGCAAAATTAATTGTAATTTTCCTTTTCAGGTGTAGACTACTTTAGAATACTTTGTGCTTGATATCAGCGTTAAGAAAATTATCATTGGTGAGTAATAATCAACAATTTAAAATAACTTTATTGAAAATACAGCTCGAATTATCACAGAATTGTGTAACTCTTATAGTTAATATAATAAAATCATTGTATTGAAATTATATCTCATAATACTAAATATTTTAATAGTTAAGTAGAGTTATATGTGTATATATATATATATATATATATATATATATATATATTCCATAAATTATTCAATCGTAAATAAATATAAAAATACGAAATTAATATATAAAATAATAAAATTTAATTCTATTAGAAACAATTAAATTTATGAATTACATAATCTATCTACCACTTTATCTTTATTAAATGAAAAGTAAATTTAATGGATGAAAAATGTTTTTCATCTTTATGTCCTCCATTAATAAAAATTATTTCTTTATCGAATTGTTTTTACTTTCGTTAATTTGCCATCTAATATCTCTGTAATTGTTTGTTATTTACTTAACTAAAATACTATTAATTACAAGTATGTAATTATTTCTTTAATTCAAAACTGCAAAACTTTCATTATACGTTAGTTGTGCTCAATAAAATAGGTTAATAGCAGTGCATTAACTTAAAATTTTTAAAAGTAGAATTTATATTCTATTTTCTATCTACATAGAATACTTTTAAGATACATATGCGCTCCTTTTAACACACACACACACACACACACACATATATATATATTCGAGAACTATTTGTTATTTGGAGAAAAACATGCTTGATAGATATCTAACACTTTTTACATAATAAATTATCGGATATTTCAATGTAAAAATGTAGTCTAAGAAGAGTTAGTGCGATTTTTATTTCAAAGTAGAAACTGTATTCCATAATTTTTAGAAGACTTTCTTTACTTAATTTTAACGAAAAATATTTCCTTTTTTTCCTGAAATTAAATCTTTTTACTAAAAAAAAAAAAAACAAAAAACAAAAAAAAATTCTAAAGTTTTAATATTTCGCAAAATATTATCCATCAAAAAACAAAAAAAATTCTAAAGTTTTAATATTTCGCAAAATATTATCCATTCCATATAACTACTTGAAACAGATTAATTCCATCCTGAAAATAATTTAAATTAAAAACTGTCAGGGAAGTTTGGAATGACAAATTATTGTTAATGCAGAATGTTTCAAAGTTCATTCCAGAAAATAAATAATTCTCCATCATTCATAGTATACGTGTACATAAGTATGTATGCGTATGAACCTGTAAGATAAGCCATCGCGTTGCTCGTGCGATTTACTTATTTTCCATATAACTCTTCATTGCCTCTCCTTAAAAAGCTTATCAATTAAGCAATTCGTGATATCATTAAAAAGCTATTAAACATTAAATAAGGTAATATGATGCATGTAGCTTTAAGCAATGAATAGATGAACGAACATCTAAGAATAGAAGGCTTAACCCTTTATAATCTACGTCCATATATAGCTTAAGTTTATGTGTATTTGCAAGTGTTACCGAATCAAATGCTCAACCGACTTATTTTACATCAAATATTGTGAAATTTCTAATCTCTCTATTGCATAGCAGACAAATTACAATACGAATATCCAATTACATTATAAATCGAAAAAAGACATCATTATCAATTACATTAATGTATGAATTAACAATGAAAAACATTTAATATTCCATTAATCTGACGGTTAGTATTATACAAAAAATAATTTACAAATTTTCTTATTAAACATGTTTATCGTACTAATGAATTCTTTAATTAAATAAACAAACAAATTAAATACAATATGAAAAATAAAAGATCCTACATTTGATTCAATAATATAAATATACATTTACAAATAATCGAAAGATTGCAACAACGCATTGTATTAAATTTTATATTCAAAATATTAATTATTTATTTTGAATAGGTTAATAATAAATTTCATATTGCATTATGCAATAAGTACGCATCTTAAATACAAACAAATAAATATGATCAATAATACTTGAGCCTCAATCGAATATACACGCGTTATTGCTCCGTTATAAGATCTTTCCTATAAAAAAATTACATTATTATACAACTTTTGGGGTTGTTTGAAAATCGATGTCTTTAATGTATAAATATTCTCTTATTTAGGAAAAAAAATTGCTAAAACTTTTAATAATCAGGAATGAATATACTTGTATCGGTCGTTTTGCATATTCACTATTTTTCTTTATTATTCCGAAATATCACGCTTGCCGTTTGTATATTAGAAGGTACTTTGGAATATAATTTTATGAGTATGTTTAAAGCAACATTTTACTTTTACGGAAGTATATTCAGATAATATATTACACGTACAAGTCCATGTTCACCTCCTTTAACTTGTGCAATCTCCTTGCGATTATCGATTGTCTGTCGATCTTACGTCGGTTACAAAATTATTCTCAATAACATATCCTGTCAAACATACGCAACCTTTTTACTCCTTGTAAACTTGCAAAGCTCTTCTTCGGAAAATTTCACGTTGGGCGCGAAAATATCTTAAGCCTTTGACTTGCATTTAAATCATCATTGGATGGATGATCAGAGAGTTTTTCAACTACTCTTCTAGTCTCTGCACTTTTTATTCATCAAACTAATTAACTGTATGTACTATTATAAATGAATGTTTTGAAAAAAGTTAGTAATGAAAGTTAGGAATGAAAATGTATTAATAGAATTGAGGTAATTACTTGACAATATATAATAATATAAGTTGTGGAAATATTTATGACCAAGTGTCCGAGGCCGACTTTAATAGACAAAAATGACAAAAATAATGTAAAGATGAGTAAACAAAAAATAATTTACAATAATTACAATATTTTTAAAATAATAAATATATTTTTTAACAATTTTCAGTTTATATATATATATATATATATATATATATATAAATAGAAATACGTATTCACGTGCTAAGTATATTATTATTTAATAAACAATTTTCAAATTCCTTTTATTTATTTGATTCTTTAAAGTTTATATGATAATGGACATAAAATTAAAAATACTTAAACCATCATACTTACTGAGAAAAATGTTAAAATTACGATTGAAATAGCCATAGGATACTATCATCAAATTGTTCACTCTGATTAATAAAAAAAGTTCAGTATTTTTAAATACAATACAATTATTTTGTCTAATTCTTCAATACATTGAAAATACTTCCGTAATTAAAAATTGCATAAAATAGAGTGAAATATGTAATTAATTCGTAAAGTATGTAAAAACTTTTATATACATAGATTATTTCTAAATATGTTAGATTTTTTTATAATATAATAAAAACTTAGCCTACTTTCAATTTCGCAAGTTAAAAATATGTTTTCTTAATAGTTCTAATTGTAATAATATAATAAATGTATTTTCAAACAATATAATAAAAGTTTACAGCATTTATACAAATCGTCAAGAGAGGAAATAATCTAATATCTAATATCTATATCTAATATCCATAATGTGTAGGTAATTTTGAATCATTTAAATACTATTATATCACTACTTTATCATGTACTTTAAAAATTTTTCATACAATTATTTCGAATAGAAAAGATACTTTTTATGTAGTAACAAGTTTATGTAAAGTATGATTGCCATAATAAACAAAATGAATATTTTTTAATGTAATGTGCTCAGTTATAACTGGTTTGGAAGACTATATTTTTAACAATTCACGGCCAAACATTTATAAATTTTAATAAATACAGTCAAGTCCCATCCCAAGATGAAAACATTTGCAAAAAGAAAATAAAGAGCAAGTTCTTGAAAGATTTATATAAAGCTTTTAGCATTTCTATTCTACTTTAAAAATTATTATATTTCTTATTTATTAATCTTCTAATTTATAGTTTCAGAAAATGAAATTCTACATTAAATGAATTATAGAATGTGAATTCTAAAATATGAAATGAGATAATTTATTTAAATCAGTTAAATTCATCATGCTTACTAATTCGTATTTTAAAAGTTTATTCGCTTTGTTTATTTATTACATACATTACATACATACTTTAGGCAAAGTAATGTTTATAAATTTTTGCTTTAATCGATTTTTATTCTTGGAGGTCCTATGATTTCGCACAAGTATATTATTTTGAAATTCGTTATTCATAAATTCTTAAATTTCGAATTGAATGCGTTATAATTGATATGATAATGCACCAAATCAAATATACATTAAACCTTTATTCTAAATTTATAAATATTTAGCATCAAGGACTAATGGCGACTGATTTAATCTAATGAGATTAATAAAATTGTGGCCGTAAAATCCATGAATGATGATGCCTGAAAATGAGGAATAAAGAGCAAAAACTTATTGCATTGTGTATTGCGAGTATTTGCTGAGAACATTTTAATAAAATGATCATTTGTTATAAATATTTGCATTAGTTGTTATAAATATTTGCATTACATGAATATCTCAAAATTTCAATAACACGTGTGATATAATCGCAGTAGAAAAATTATCAACTTTATAAAAAGTAGAAACTGTCATTAAATAAATTTCAGGTAGTTTATAAATAGTTTATAAAAATGAAATTATTAGCTTCATAAATATTATAATATATATATATATATATATATATATATATAATACGAAAGACTATCGTTTTAATACATCAAATATATATTATACAGCACAGTTGTTTTTTTTTAATTTCTTAAGTTAATATGAATTTTGTTTCATTGTAATTTATTCCTGTATTATGTTTTCTTTTAATAATAAAAACTAGTTGACAGAATTTTCGAAAATTTGTTCAAGACTATGATTCAATTTAATGATTCTTTACTTTAAAGAAATTTTGCTTACTTCACGTCAGTGATTTTTATATTTATTTCACCAACAGAATTTTTCGTAATAATTTGATCTTTAATTATATCTATGAAGTATGATCGGTTAAGTAATGTGGACAGTGTACTACATTAATTTTTTCGTTTGCTTGGCTCTATTTATGATATATTTTAATTTTTTGTTTTTTAATTTAATAAATGACTCAGTAATTTTGATTATTTAAGTGTATTTGGATAAGCTACATATTATATTCTACTTTACTTTTGAAAACCAAAGTACGAAAATGATTCTCGTCAAACTTTTGAAAAAAAGTTGTAAAAGTTTTTTGTTCCTACAGTTGTAGAAAGTTCTGTCTACGTAGAAACTTGAATTATATCTTTGTTTATTCTTGTGAAAAAGTAATTTCTTAAAGTAATAAAATTTTTTCTAAAATATCTTCTTTTTAAACAAACCTACGTACATTGTTATTGTTGTTAATTAATATATATATACATATAATATAACTGAATCACGTTAAATTAACAGGTACATGTAATTAATGCTTTCACTATTCAATTAATACCGTTCATACACATAATTATTTTGTTATTTTATTATTATTCGCAGCATTTCATAAATTAAAAAATCTGTCCAATTTTCATTAAATCAATAACCGTACGTAGCGGCTGATGTGCCCGTTTACCGAACGTTGGACTTTTTCCGAATTAAATTAATTTATCAAAGTGAATTGTTCAAATGAAAATAATGAAGAAACTTGAAAGTAAATTAAATCGATCATACAAGAGTCATTTACATTACACAAGGTTATCGGAAAAGTCGGAATAGAAGGGAAAGATAAATATAGATCACACTCGGGAATTCCCTTATCGTCATGTAGATGTAGAAATCGGGGAGTAAGCTGCGTCGGAAATAATCGTCATCGACGAGCTGATCCGTAGACACTAACGATAATTGAAACCTTGCAGGATTCCCCAAGTTCGAGGCAATCCCTTTTGTTGATAGATATGCGTGATACGCATTGATGGGATCTCGGAACTGGTATAGGTGAAATTGTCCCGCCGAATCAGTTGTGAAGCGGCCCGATGGGACGAATATCCTCCATTCTCTGTCAGCTTTAAGATTTTTCAATTTTCCAACGAGCGGAAGACTTTCTTTTTCATGCAATTCGTGCTGCACTTGATAGGGAATGCAAATATGATGTCTTTGTATTTAACACTGACGAGGTGGTCGTGCGTCGTTGATTAGAGAGTCAAAACGATCGACGTTGGAGGTTGCATTATTGCCTTCGTTCAGGCATAATTCGCGAGAGTTCCGAAAAAATTTTTCGTTCCTCCTCGAAAGTGGCTTTACGAGCGCATCATTTGTACTTTTTATTTTCATCTCATATTACTTGACAACAAAATGTATTTATCGTTCGTTGTATCTACTTAATGAAAGGTACACGGCCGAACATACCTGTGCCTGCATGACTGTCAGTTTAATTGAGAATGAAAAATATTCTCTGCTATTATATTTCATTTAGTAAAAAATATACTATTTCGTCGACTAAAATTGCATAATTTTAACGAGGTATTAAGGACTAGTGGAATATATTTTGACAATTAAGATGCGCAATGGCATTTGGCCTTTGCCAATATACAAACTAAAAAATCAATTATAATATTGGATCTCGCCTGTTAATAAAAATTATATTATACACGAAATAAAATTAAAATTAAAGCACATAAAGGTGGTATAACTCAAATGGTACTACTCATTTGATTGATCAACATTGTCGATGAATAATTTATTTATAACACAAGTACGTTATTCCTATATTTTATGAAGATTTTTTTTTTTATTGGATTTGTATTTACGTGTCCATAGCATTCGTAGGGGATGTAGGAAATGGGAAATTATAAGTTGGGGACTATGTGATAATGATTGACAAAGGGATGAGATCGACTATCCGATCATACTTATGTCATTATAATATTTTGTATATATGGGAAGGAATTGTGAATGGAGTAGCGGTGCAAAATTTTTGAGTTTAAATTCGAAATAGTTTATCAACAAATCAATAAATTACATTGCATTATCATTTTAACATTATCCCATAAGAATTAATGGATATTTTATATTAGTGGAAACTGGATGAATTGTATAGTTGCATCATTGCATTGATCAAACTCGATTCTTTGCACTAAGCCGAGTAATACAACAAGTACTTTATTAAACATTCGCTCCTCACATTCAGACAATTTATCAAAAAGAGCGTGAAAATATAATTAAATATCTCCGTTACATTACAAGATCCCTTTAAGACTCCAAGTATTTCTTACGCACATTGGTAATCGCCGCAAATACTGATATGCATCGAGTGAATTCAAAGATCAATCGTTTCACACGTTGGCTGAACGCTCTTTCGAAAATCATTGCACGACTCTTCACGATCGCGAAAACGCGAGATCGCGATCTCAACTAAATGGCATATACTTCAACACGATAGACTGCGATTCTTAGATATTGCAAAAAGGACGATAGCCAAGCGGGGCTGAGAAAAAGAATGCAAACAAGATCGGCCGTTGAATTTTCAAGTTTATCGGATGATCATCAGCCACGTTCCTATCGAGTAACCCGTCACGTATCGCAAATGCCAAGTCATTTGCGTCGATACGATACGTACGAGCGTAGGGTGTAGGATGTGTTTCGTAGGATCGACTTTATCGTCAGGACACGCACGATTCCTCAGATTAATATACAATTCGATCGAACACGCCGAATAAAGTCCTTTGTTTTTTTTGTTTTTTTTTTTAATTTCTTTTTCTTTTTATTTCATAATGCTGGGGTTATCGTGATTCCTGCATTATGGCATTTCGTAATTCACCATCCGTCTAATTAATTAGCTTCGTGGGCATACTACGTTGAGCTATGTGCATATAGGATTCATGAAATTATTCATCACTTCTAAGTATTTTATTAATTCTTACCTGTCCTGCATACAGGATGTACTTTAATGTATTAAAATTCTCTGTATTGCAAGAGTGGGTAAAATATTTTATATATGACATATTTCTTGTGAAATCGAGCGTCTTACAGCCGCCGTAGTTTTATGTTAAGAAACTTTTTCCGTTAAACTTGAATATATTAGGATCCGTTATATTGTTAAAATCACAATAGTTAATATTATATGGGAATACGAACATTAATATCCATATACATATTTATTACGAATTATTGGTAACTCGAGTGGACATTTTTTTCACCATTTCCTGCATCATTGAATCTCGAATAATCATTTGAATTATAACTTTTATATATGCATAGTATAGTTTGAATCTTATTTTCATTCATAAAGTTCATAAAATTTGTTACACATATTTTATTTATAACTAACAATCGTCATTATTTGTGACTTGTAATAACATTTAGATTAAATAAATTACAATATTGCTTCAAAGTATTAAGAATACGTACATTTTTCCATGTCGTCATATTCAATCAATAATTCTTATAAACACAAAGAGTTACATGGCTTTTGTATTATGTATTTTAATATTAAAACTTTAGTGAGAGAATTTTATTTAACAATGCATCCACTTAAATCAACATAAACAATTCGCTAAATAATAGTGTAATGAAAATGAATTTTGCAAGTAAATTAAATAGCAATATTTTCTGTAGATTAAAAAACTTTAACAGAATGCAACATCAGATATATCAATCTTTGCGGTATTTAAGCGGAAAATTTACTCCCACCATACATCAATTATTTGTAATTTATGATGATTTATGAGCATTTGTTAAATTTATTTCGTAAAGTTAAAAAAGATGCTTATAATACAATAAATCAACAGTTATATAACTACAAAATGTAATTATTTTCATTATTATTATTATTATTATTATTATTATTATTATAACTCGTACCTTTATGTGACAAGTGGACAAAAAAAAACCAAATTCGATGTGTTTACGAAGGTTATAATACTACTTTAATGCTCAACTATACGAGCAACTGGTGAATAATAATAAGTTTTACTATCCATGGTAGACCTGAGTGCTATCATTATTGTTATTACAGTTGTTGTTGTTGTTGTTGTTGTTGTTATTGCCGTTGTCGTCATTATTATTATTATTATTATTATTATTGTTACGATAACTCGTACCTTTATGTGACAAGTGGACAAAAAAAAACCAAATTCGATGTGTTTACGAAGGTTATAATACTACTTTAATGCTCAACTATACGAGCAACTGGTGAATAATAATAAGTTTTACTATCCATGGTAGACCTGAGGCAAGTTGCCTACACTAGTTGGGCTTGCGTAGAGAAGATTTTCATAATTAATAAAGACATTGTTCGGAATAAATATTAAACACAACGACGATGCTTACCGTAATGATGATGATTTGAAACCACCGTATTCTGTAATTATTTCTCAAGATCTTGAGATTCAAATAATTAACGCTCGCAGCTATATAGATGGTAACACATTGCCAAGTATCCCTGTACACGTGGTCGAAAGGACTTGGACAATTGGACTTGGAATACACTTTCCAATCGGCATGTCGGAAAACCGGATCATTAATGAGCTCCTAACTTAAAACTTCATTAAAACGTGAAACTCGTCCATCTCTGTAAAGACTTAAAGGATCCATTTGCTCAACTACTGCATCATTCGATGCTTACGGAGAATATAAAATCGAGCGGCCCCGATGAGGAGGAGCCGGGAAGACGAAAAGCATCGTAAGCCGTGAAGCCAATTATCCGAGGGCATTTATCCAGGTGGTTAGCCGTTGTTAGCGTCTCTCTTTGAATAGCTCCTCGACACTAGACGCACACACACGCGCGCGATACACACACAGACACGCACGCACACACACGCACACGCACACGCACACGAACACGCACACGCACACGCACACGCACACGCACACGCACACGCACACAAAAAAAGTAAATGAAGAAGTGGAAACCAGGACCACCGCGGCATTTATCATTCGTCTGACGTTGCGCGCCTGTAAAATCACCGGGATGGAAAGTCATGAGGCTGGATATGACAGTGCAGCTAGTGTAACCCCAGGTAACTACTTACACGTCGTTGAACGCATAAACCGTACTTTTAGTCAGCTTACGACGACCAACTTTTCCACTCTCCTTCCTCTTCGCTCAACTCGACACCGCCGCTATCCTTCTTTTATCTCAGCCTTCATATTTGCGGCGAGCCCGACACTACCTCGCCCCACCCCATCCCTCCTCACCCCAACACTCCAAGCCGTCCCTCCACCCAGTCGATCATTCCGTTTGTCTCTTCCTTCTGTATGCAAACTACCGGATTCGGGTCACTTGGGCTAACGTCATTGTCTCCTGTTGTGCTGTACTTCACTCCCTCGAACCCTTTCTTCTTTCTTATATAGCGCTCTATAATTTTCGTAGCCTTCCATCTTGACATTCTGATTGTTCGGATGTGGGACTGTAGGAGGAACTTGCTCGTAATTTGGAGGATAAGCGTTTTTAAGAAAGCGACATTTTTGCGGTGAGACTTTAATATTTAAGCATTGTTTATTACACGAGAGCCAGTACTTTTCTTCTTTCGTGCTCATTTAGGTATATAATTGCTGCTATTAGTGGCAATTATGATATTGCGTGAAACTTTCCTTGAATTTTCCGTGAATGTTCCTTTAGCTTCATAATCGTAGCTTACGATTTAAAGATTAGATTATGCATTTTTTTTTTATGGTTCAGCGATATTCACGTAAATTTCAGGAGATCTCTATTGGAATAATTTCATTCGTTACATTATGCACACGATTAGTTTTCTTTCTTTTTTTTCTTCTTTTTTTCTTGTTTAAACATTTCAAAGCATACAGTTTACAATATTCAAATACAATAGCCGACGTCCATAAGTAAAAAGTAAATGCAATAATTATGTTTCATACTCCGTGTCGTAAATTGAATTAAACCATAAGTATGAATAAACACACACACACACTTATATATATATATATATATATATATATAATATAAAGTTATATGCATAAAAGTAAGGTACCTTGTAAATTTTACTTTGTAATAGTTGACCATCGATAAATTTACGTACATAAATAAAAGACTTATATTTTAATAGCTCAATATTATAATTGACAGCAAAAAGCTAATAAATTTTGATGAGATGTAATACAAATTTCATAATATTTTCATAAATATAAATTCGAATAAAATGTTTGATTGATGGTTTACAATACATATTATTAATATCAGTATTTCGACAATATTTAACATACAATAATATAGTTTTCTATTTCATGATTATATAATTTTAATATAATTCCTCGAATACAATCATTTGTCCTAAATATTATTTCGAGTTATTATTTCAAACGCG
>NW_011948429.1:2070382-2076483 GCF_000503995.2 Ceratosolen solmsi marchali
GAAAGAATTTTTCACATCGTATATTATTATGCAGGATATTAATTTTATTGGATAACGGATTTCGTAATTCAATAGATATAAATACTTTTTCTTATTAAATTAAACTCAAAACTTTCTAACTTCATTATTCACATATAATCATAATTAGTGTATTATTACAAATATTTAAGTCCGTGTAAAATGTGTAATAATTATTATATAGTGACAACGTGTGAGTTTTGCGAAATTGTATTTTCTTTGTATATTTTCCTTGCTCTTCAAGTCTCAACGGAATCGCACCGACAAATAAATGCGACAGCAGACTAATTTGTCAAGAAACAATGCTTTATATATATATATATATATGAATAATCATTCTCTCGACGACTGATTCTTCTAAAAAAAAAAAAAAAAAAAGGAACCACGACATATCTTTGATAATGGCCAATTTTCGCAAAATCTGTTTAACGTTTTAATCCTCGCGGATCGCAATGGACGAGAGTCTGTATATGCTCGAATTAACTCGTGTTCCCTTATGTTTTAATGGTTAATTACCAATAGACTAATTACCATCACAGTGACGTCATTCTAAATGATGAAACAGTTAAAAGCTGACGAGAGCCGAACATTTTGGTTTATATGTTGATAGAGAGAGAGAGAGAGAGGGGGGGGATAATTATAATACTCATAGTGACACCGGGCGGGAAAGGCTAATAGCAAATGTGCATTTGAGTCTCGGCGAGTTAGCTGCTTAATTAGTCGAGCGAGGACTTCGTCGTCCGGATTGTCAATATTGGTTTCGTGTGAACGTACGGGCGCACGTTCCGTGGTCTTATTGCCCGTGAGAGCTTTTAACGCCAAGCGACTTATTCGTGTTCTGATGTGAGTGAAAGTTGTTATTGAATTAGTCGGCCGAGGGTCCGTGAGTTCCTACAAGGACGGTCAATGTCTCCGTCCAAGTCGGTCCAACTGGGCGTGAGGACTTTCCTCGGGCCCGATGCCGCTCCTATGCCTCGTGGTACCGTAGACTCAGCTTCGGTCTCCCCTTCCAGGTATCGCATAGACTGTCACAAACTGTACCGCACATCTTTCCCAAAACGTATTATTTTTGCCCAAAAATAGCCACGAATTTTATCTCAAAATTGCAATATTACACTAAAGTACTCATCATTAAAAATATGATTAAATTATCACTCTGTTTTTCCCCAACAATTTAGCTAAAATCTTATATATATATATATATATATACTTGCACACCAATCTTCATAATGTTTGCTAAACTTTATGGATTTATTAATAAAATACTCTCGATGCTTATAATCCGTGGAAAGCAATTATGCGACCACATAATGAATAGTTGCTATTTTATTCCACTAGTAAAAATCGCTTTAACGGTGAATTCGCAGAACGACAAAGTTTCCAACTCAACAATTTAATAACGACGAGCTCGTGCGGCTCTTTTTTCAACTTGACAGCGATCGATTATTTTATGCGAATATCGCTTACTCCCCGTAGCGAGGACTCCTATAGTCCTTTTTATGTCCTTGTGCTTGAAACTACTTGGTGCGACAATAAGGGATTGCTGACCGATATGTATCTTATTAGAAAGCGAAGGCAAATAAAATATAAAATACGAACCTTCCTGAAAAATATTTATTTCGAGTATGAAAGCTAAAGTGGATGGTATTTGTTAAAAACAAAAACAAAAACAAAGGCCGAAAATAATGAAAAATAGTGATGAAAAATGCGAATACAAATACCCGTAAAATATTAACACTATTATTATGCATTTAATTTTTTGTTTTTGATTATTTTATTCCCATATTATCCGATATTATCGCGCGAGTTTTTTTTTTTTCAACATTGCCAGCATAATATAAGCATATTACTAACAAGATTTTTTCGTATGACGTGTGAAAGCGTGGATTATGTCATACTCCATTTGTATTAGAAACTTTTGAACGTTAAATAGTTTATATATAAAGAAGAAAGAAAAAAGAAAGAAGAAAAATTTTCCCATGTTTTTAGTAAACCATATGTGTATGTTGGCTAGATTATCGCTGAGATCGTCTTCTTTCTAAACAAATATTTACATATCTACATTTGCTACTTTATAAATTATATGTCCATTAACACTTTTTTTTTTATCTTAAATTTTATGAATTTCAATGTATTTCATAAACAAGCGAAGAAATTAGAGTAGAATAGCTTGGCTTTATTTTATATTTAGAAATATTGTATTATGAAGTGTTTGTTAAATGTTAATATGCATGACCAACCATTAATCTTTAAGATTAATGCAATGTTCTATGCTCGATTAATATATTTAGATTGGTGAATCAATTGCCCCATCAATGTTACGAATCATTAAATATGCCAATACTGCAGTGCGATCAAAGGAATGTTTAAAAATTTAATTAAATCGCGAACAATTAAACAGTAAATATGGTAGTGGACGGTTACTTAGTTTTTTAATCCTCATCCTCAAATGATAATGTGCGTAACCGATATAAGCTTTGTCTACGAATTGTCTCGCTCTTGACAGCTTGATAACGAATATTTATAATAATAGCTTTTGATCGTATACCTTTATTAATTCAACGTATGCTCCGTTTCATTATTCGATTCTATATTCGAACTTGATGCGGAGTACGGAAAAACGACGGGGGATGGGGTGGGATGGAGTTCATTTGGCTTACTTCCTCTGTAATACAACGAATTTATACGGCAGTCGGTCTGTGCGTGTGTGCGAGCGTAAAGCTGCATTGCAGCAATAGCAAAAGTGATAATAGCGGCAATCATAAGAAGTAGTGTATTGCGTTTCTTTAGTCATTAAGAAATAGATAAATCAGAACATGGAAAGGGCTAATGAACTCCGTACTACTACTACTAGGGGAAAGAGAATTCAGGCCAAGTATGAGTCCATAAAGTGGTGATGGGGCAGTGTTGTTAGAGGGATATGAGATGGGTAGGGTGTTGGTGGGGGTTAGGAGGAAGCCTTGAATCCAGCTAATTAAATCCTAAAGGAGCGACGCCGGTAAAGTTCACTCGCGCCCACGTACGTGTAAAACGAGATGCGTTCCATCGCCGAAAGGGGGTCAAAGGGCTTGGAAACGATGACTCGAGCGCCGATTCAAGGAGTCTGCGCACACCGAGCCCTCGACTACATTCTCAATAAACTCTCTTTACCGGGAATGGGTGGAAGAAGATGGTGGAGGAGGAAGGGGATCGACTCACCCTCGCTATCGGCCAAGAGCTGACTTATCGCGAAACGTCGCTTGCCAAAAAGGATGCGGCCGGGGAAGATCCAAGTACGTTTGCCGTCGGGTGAATTATGCATTTGAGAATTTGTGCTCGCGCACTCGACGTCGACCTTATTTACCGACACTTAGCCGATGTACTGATGATTAGACAAGTGCTCGCACTTGTTATGATATCTCGAGCTGTCTTTCGGACTTGAACACGATGCTCTTTATCTTGCCTTTTCAGCCTCATATTAATATCTGATATATATATATATATATATAAATTTATATATATATACATATAGGGACATTCGCACGCGTATTGGAATGTCTTATTAAGCGTTAAATTCATATAGCTGCATTTTAATATTTACAGCAATGACGAATGAAATAAATGAAAGAAATTATAACGATATGTAAATTTATTATAACGGCTTTGCGCCCAATGGCAAATAGTAGTCAAATATTATGTACAAACTTTTGTTTATGCAAATATTAAAAGAAATAAGTAGTAGATGGGAGCTAAAGATAACACGAATAAACCTCGCGGGAATGTCAGCGATATCTAAAAATCCTTTTATGCAAAATTTTGTTATAATCCTTGGCAGTTTCAAAAAAAAAAAAAAAAAAAAAAAAATGCAGTCGTGATGCGCTTGATATAGTCGGTAGAATAATAAGTAAAAGATGCGATACGTAATCTCTCTTAACATTGTTTTTGCTTTCATAACATGTTGAAATAAACATTATGAAATGGCATTGCGTTATAGGCATCTTATCGCTAATTTACATCTAGTTAAGCACGAAATCCTATTATCAATTATTTTGTATTATTTTAGCGGAATAGCATCGCATATGAAATAGCTTTTCTCTCGCTGAGGAGACCGCTGATGGTGCGTTGGGAAATTCGGTCAGTACATCATGAGTCCAGAACCGGAGAATGTGATTTATCATCATCCATTTCAACTCGGACATGATTTTTATCTATAAATATGGTTTATTATTATTAGAATCCGATGGCTTTATATGAAAAGCATAAATTTGGCAATTACGCTTTGCATCTAAATTTCATCGTTGAATTTTATAATAACAAGGTACAATCGAGAACGTCATCGCTCGGAAGGAAAAACTTTGTAAAAAATATTTAACACCCATGATTATCGTTAGATATTTTAATATTTCACATAACGTTGTAATACTTACTTTTCATCATTTCATTTGAATATTTCTTTTTTCAATTGATTTGTATACGTATTTGAATGCCCTTTAAAAACATCATGCATTTATATAACAATAACAATGACAATTATAAGAATCAAGTAATTCTTTAAAATTGCATGTTAAATTCATAAAATCTTCAATTATTTTCATATGTAATTGTATATATTTGTCATACGAAGACGTAGAAATAATGGAAAAAGTGTATGTAGAGATAAGGTGTTTAACATTTTGATAGAGGGATAATGCAACATTGCAATCATGAGATTCGATGTCGTGAAAATTCGAATCGTGAAGTCCCGAATAGTAATGATTTGTAGAATATTATCATAAAAGTTGTGATATATTAGTGGATTTTTCGATGGACAGTTTAATGTTTGTTGATAACGCCAAGGCACGTGTGAGTCAAACGATCCGGTTTTCAAAATATGCTTTTACAAATTCGAAAAAGCAACGATGACTTTGTAAACTTACTCTTTGAAACAATGCCATCGCGATAGGGACTTTTAGGTTATCGTAATATCCCTTGCGACGAAGGAAAGTCGTCATATGCTGCAATTCGCTGCGTCAGGAGGTGTTATTAAAAAAAAAAAAAAAAAAAAAAAAAACCCGAGTAACTACATATAAAGAGGGGAATAGATTTTGCTCGACGATCATACTCTCGTAAAAACAAAAGTGTATCGCTGATAAAAGCATGACGACGCTCGCAAAGAGTTCGTCGAGAGCTGCAGCAAATTACTTGCGCTTTGAGTCGACCGTGACGTCTGCCATTCGATCCAGCTCTCTCTTTCTCTTTTACTACCCTTCAGCCTCATTTGTCCCGAGGGAAGTGCCGTTTCTCCAAGATATGCAGTATTTTCCAGAGAGACTGCCTTGGTCTTTCCGCAGCACCGATGTAACTCTGGCTTCTTATCACGTGCGATGGGCTTGACGAGGGAATTCTCCAACAGTGGTAGGGAGAGCAGATTCACCTTGTTTCTTTATTTCGACTTCTTGATGCAACTGGCTGCCTGGATTCGTCCCGAATTATCCGCTGGATTCTGGATTCTGTATGGGATACGTGCATACGTGACGTATGTAGGGATGAGCCGTCGAGGCGACGTAATCGGCCGGCCTTGTGAACTTATTAATGTAGATGCTATTGAATTGAACAACATTGTGTAATTTTAGTCGGGATGTTGGTACATTTTATAAAAATTAAGATGTTCATCTCGGAAGGCAATGCGAGCATTTGAAATTTTTACGATTAACTTAATTTGCTTCATTTGCTTTGTTTTTTATTCTAAATACTATATAAGCAAAGTGCGAAGAAAATTTGAGTTCTTGGACGGACCGGTTATGTTCACTCTGTCGAATTTCTCCATTGTCAATGAAATTTGCACTAAATCCTTTTAACGGAAAATCAAAAGACAGACCGTCATTACTCTCACAGAGCATATAAACGTGCGATAGCTTTTTCCAAAATTCACTTTAAACTTAATCTAATTGTTATTTATCAGGCATCGGAGAATTTAATGCTAAATATCCGAGCCTGCGAGAAAGCTATCGAGAGAAAAGAGAGAATAGACTAAGGACGTGCTCAGCGTTATTAAGATTAATGTTATTGTTGTTTATAAAGCAGACGATAATAAGCGTACTTATGTAGTGAATTTATATATAATC
>NW_011948429.1:2076498-2104992 GCF_000503995.2 Ceratosolen solmsi marchali
ATTGCTTAAGCAATCGATCCTTTTGCCATAATATTTTCGTATAATCCGAGCTTTCTTATCGACTTGTCCGACTCCCGTCACGAGCACTGGCTTTTTAAAGTCACGTCAGTGCCAAAAGCACCGATCGAGATCCTAGGCACACAAACAAAGAATCATGAAATCAGCGAAATCATTGACGGCCACTGGAAACACATCCATGGATTTCGATGCAGAGAGAGATAAAGAGAGATAGATAGTTAGAGAGATAGAGAGATAGATAGAGATAGAGAGATAGAGAGATAGAGAGATAGTGAGAGAGAGAGAGATAGTGAGAGAGAGAGAGAGAGAGAGAGAGAGAAAGGAGTTGACATGGAAGCCATCGCGGGAATTCTTATGCGCCCGAGTTCTGACCTACTAGCACATCTATTGCTCTCTCTCTCTCTATCTCTCTCTCTATCTCTCTATCTCTCTATCTCTCTAACTATCTATCTATCTATCTTTAGACTGTGCCACTGTCCAGGTCAGAGTCGTGATATTGAACGTGTGTGCGCTCATGGGTGCGAACGCCTAGGGGACGAGCAAGGCGGCGTTGACTTCGGAATGCTTTATTACCAGTCGGATATGCGTTTAATTACATTGAGATCGCGATAGAAGTTAAGCTGCATCGAAGCTTCAATGACGATATGACTTTTGAGCGACATGATTGGATCTAAATGTCAGACATGCAATTATGCGTCAATTTTACCTCGTCTCAGCGCCACCAGCGGCTATATAATACACATCATGAGATATATGAATTGAGGCAATTTTCATTTTACTTTTTTTTTTTGTCTTCTTTCTTTTCGTCTCTTTTAAATACTCTCGTTTATTCTGGCAATATAATTGAAATATAATTTTCTGGTCATCCGGCAGTGTATTCATCAAATTTCATAGCACAAGTGTAGCGAACATTTTCAAACGGGAATGGATAGAAAGTCGTGTAGGTAAAAGTCACAAGATACTTAGCAATACGAGAGTATTTAAGACGGATATAAGAAAATTCAATGCGTTAAGGATTATTGGACTTAATGAAATATTTCATTGTCACTTTTTAGATGCGCTACTTTTGTGAATTAACGCTTACGTTTTATCATTTTGTCTGCGTAATCGGACAAACAGAATTACTCTATTTTACACGGGCAATTATTTAATTTGAAGCTAAACATATAATTATACTTAGAGAACTTTTAATAAAATTACGCTTTACAACAATTTTAATAAAATTACGTCATACACAAATTTTAATGTAACACTTAATAATTATATAATTATATAATGTGATATTTCATATATTAATTAAGAAACATTGTTTAAAATTGAATTTTGTGGAAGCAACAGATTAGAAAATCTTTGAAATAAAATTATAATATTGTAATAAGAGATCGGATATTTTAATAACGATATTTCACAGTTTAGATATATCGATGCGCTATACAACTATGACTTTCTAAAGCATTCTATTGTAATATCGTATAAAATTGTTATTTCTCTTTTTATTTATTGAGCATAGGCGGAATTGTTGCTGCGGTAGCAAAAGCGGGCAACCTGGCAGGTAATACAAACAGTAACGAATATCACTCGACTCCAATGAAAATTCATCGTGCTGGACATTTACCAGATAACCCAAAAAGGTCAAACGGCAAGAGGGAGATGAAATAAATATGGATAGAGAGGGAGAGAGAGAGAGAGAGAGAGAATAACCGCAGGGGCGAGAAGACAGGGGTGGTGGCGCCGTCTCAAAGGCAAAGTGCTTATCGAGTATGAATGCGTGGGTAGATTCTACCACTTGCGCCAGCATAATTTCCCGCGGTTTCTACCCAGGAGTTTAAAAATTATGCCCCCGTCCCCTCTCCCGCCGCGAGTTGCCGGCTTCAAAGGCACTTTTCGAGAGAGAAACAATTGCGAATAACGTCATTAGGGAGATTAGGCAGCTCTTAAAAGAGATCCAAATGATATTGTGTGCACATTCCAGGTTATTATTTGGCGAGTTGCTGATTGAGTTTTTTTTTTCTTGTTTTTTTTTTTTTTTTTTTTTTTTTTTTGTTGAACTACGCTGGCTCATGGATATGTGATTTTTCCTTTTGATTTCCGATCTTTCGAAAATTTTATTTGTTTTTCCGGATTCATGCTCGCTCTCTTCAATATTCTTAATTCATACGGTATCATTTTTTTGTTTGGACCTACTCGTAAATTCTTGAAGAGATTTTTCTGTTGTTTTTTAAAGTCTTTTCACGTATTATTGAGTAATGAGATATAAAAGGTGTATTACAATAAATAATAGCATCAAGTAATTTCAACGGCACTTTTTCCTTTTTTTTTTTTTTTTTTTTGAAATTCATGCAATATGAGGGGAACTAAAAGAAAATTTTCCATAAAATACTTATATATGTATAGTAAATATTTATTTCGCATCTCTAGAAAAATAAAAAATAAATATTAGTATAGAGAAAGAATGGAAACACTTATACACACCTATGCTTACATAAAATATTATACGCAAGATTTATTGATTATAAACTAATAGATTTATTAAATCTTAATGATTATTAATATCTGTCTAAACTTTGAATTTATATTTACTTTAGTCATTTAAATACAGGTAGAAAATTATTGCTATATTACAATATTTTCTTTGATTAGTTAATAATATTGATTGCAAATATAACTGCAAGTATAAATGTATATATATATATATATATATATATTGAGTATACCATGTACTTGTTATTGTGTAATATTAGACATTCATTTCATCGAATCCGTTTCACTTTCAAATTTACATTTGTAATCTTCATGATTCTTCCGTAAATGCATCATTAGATCACTTATAATTGCAAGAAAAGATATATGGACGTCGACATAAAAGCAAATATTAAAATGTTAATTAATTAAAATTAAATTCATGCATAAGGTGTAAGGTTTATTTAAATTTTATTCCATAATTGGTTATTGAAGCTGGTAAAATTTTTTTGCAACATCCGTTATTAAGCAAATAATTTTTAAAAACAAATTAAGTTTGAAAGTTAACTCAATAGTGAAACAAAGTTAGAAAACATTATGACTCGTTCCTGTCCACCTCTTGTACGATTTTCTTTTAAAATGCCATCGGAAGTTCACAACAGTCAAACTCTTAAAAAATCGAAACTTCTCTTTCATTAAGAAATGCACACATGCACGTATGTATAAAAAAATATAATAAATAAAGTAAAATTAATTTTCAAGAAATAGAATGAAAGAATGAACAGGAAGTAGAGGATATAATCTACGAGATTATAATATTACATGAAAAATGTTTAAAGTAAATATTATATAAATACGATAAATTTGTTACTTTATATTTATTGTATAGTATTTATATTTTTTATTTTAATTTATTGTCATAACTCTTGAAACTTTCATTTTATGACTCTTGATTATGCTCGTTAAATTGTTTTAATTGAATATACATTTAATATATACATTTAATATATAGATATAGATATATATATAGATGTAAAAGAAATAGTTTTTCATCATATATAACTCATACTTGTTAAGATTAAAAATACTTAAGAAGTATAATATATTCTTCAGAAATCCTCATATCTCGTGTAATTATTGATTTTATTATTTAAACTATATGTAAAATACACCGTACGTTAATGTTCTACACTAACTATTTCATCTGAAGATAAGAAGATATGAAGATAATTTATACACCGACTTTCATTATGTAAAATTCTATATATTTGAAGTTAATTTAACAGTACACTTATGTAAATGTTGAACAGGACACTTCTTACATAAACTTTAATAATAACTAACTAGAACATTAAAATTAGCATTAAAAGAGCATTATTTTCTTGTGTAAAAAGTTTTATTACTTTAACGTAAAGAAGCGTTTCATTTAAACAAAAACTTATCCACAAAAATTTTAAAAACTTATTACACTCTATCCCAATTTCTATGTGCTATAGATGCGTAAAAAAGTTCGTAATGATTTTCGTAATAGCATATAAGTTATTACAGTATAATATATTTTGATATATTATTTATAAATTTAGTTAAGTCATATATATATATATATATATATATATATATATATATATAATCACTTCACATTATACCCTTTCAGTTTTTAGTTTTTTTAAATTTTAATACAACAAACGAGTGTTCTTAATTTTAATTGGAATGACAGACACTTTGTATTATTATTTTAATAATTTAATATTATTGTAATAAATAATATTATGTTTATGAATTTACTTTGCATTATATTTATATAAAAGTTATTTTTTATTTTTATAGAATAATTATGGTTATAAAAAACTTTATAATGCATACAGCAGCATTTAAAAATGGCTAAAATTAAATTTTTAAAAGTAACGATACAGGTTTAATATTCAAATAATTAGACTTTATCAGTTAACAATTTAAAAATAACATTATTTAGCATGCAATGTAATTTCATTTTTTATTCAACTAAGAACCTCGTTATTGCTATTCTTGTCTGGAATTCAATCATCCGGATGATCATTTGGACGACAGGGAAATGCTTTAACATTTAGCGAGAATTTTCGTAGCGAATTTATCTAATATTGCGAATTATACAATGACTTTAAATTTCAGGAAATAAATTTTTTATTGTTGGCTGCGCCAATCCTAAACATTCCGCCCGCCATCAGCACTGCACTTGATGATTTCCGTAATTCTCTTGGATTGGTAGGACTGCAAGTTTGTTAACTGCTCGGACCATGATGGTGGATGCAGTCTTTAGTGCGACGACTCTGGTTAGGCCGTCTCCGTCTGGATGGGTTTCAATGACTCTGGCAGAGGGACTGACACTCGCAGGAAGATAGTCGTTAGTCTGTTATCAGCACCAGTGAGCCAACTTCGAATTCGATAGTTGTTGTTGTCGTATAGTAATGTGTCGACCACTGTGACCGAAATTGTTGGTACACGTTGTTGTATAAGCTTCCAGTGGGTTAATCCTGAAATTGACAAATCCTTTAGTGATGGTTCTGGAATTCTGGTGGGTGAGCTCACCATTAGAAAATGTCCTGTTGTAGGTGCAGATGTGTCTTCGGGGTCATCGTTCATCGGTTTATGGATTGCTTCAATTTTGGCAAGCAGTGTGGTGATTTCTTCAACTATCGTATCTTTAATGGTGCGCCTTATGTCTCTTGGCGGACTTTACCAATGCTTTCCATTTTCTTTCCATGTGAGGCGTAGCGGATGGATTGAATTCCCATTGTTGTTGTCCCCCAGTCGTTCAAGATGGTCTTAGGTGTCTGTTGTTGTTCTTGGGAACCTTGTGTACAGTTTGTAGGATGTTTCTGAAAAATATCGGAGTGCCGCGATAAATCCGTCTCTCGGAATTTTTACTCCTCCCTATTTAGAGTTTTATGGTTAAAGCGACTGGCATAGCCAACATCCTTGTTTGATAACGGTTTGATGGTGTGCTCGAGACGGCAATAGTTGACCCGTTAAATGTTGAGCATGAAGGTCGTGAACGCCAAGATCCAATTTGGCTGTCCTTTGTATACCTGGGTTAGTTGATTATAAGATATTAAAGGATTTGTTACTTATTGTTGCGACAGAGTAGGCGCGTGCCTTTAGTCGTAAGACAAATGAATTCATAATTCTTCATAGACTTTGATAATTCCTTAGGAGAGTGTTCTCAAATGGTTACGAGCGAGTTCCGATAACGTAACAAATACAACATGCTATCCTTGCCTTGTAAATTTTCGTTCACGCTCCCTATAGCCCCTTATATTTTTTCGGCAGATAGGCGAATTTCTCGCCCCTTTTGATTTATCCTTCCAATACCTTTAATCTGCTGTTGTCTTGTCGAATACGCCCACGGAGATAAATTCGTGTTCTCTCCATGAAGGATTTGCTGAGTTAAAGCCTGAATCTCAGTCGTTGGTAATGCGGCGAATTTCCACTCCAAGAATCTCCTCCAGTTGCTTTATTCTCCAGATTGCTATGAATGGAGCAGCTCTTATGCCATTGGTTACGCTAGTCAAATGATTGCCACTTACTTGTGATTGTCGATTCAATGGATTCCTCGTAGGTCCTAGTTGTCCTCCACATGAACTCGTATCTGATTAACGCGTCTGATATTTCTTTCTTTCCTTTGAAAGATTGGCACCAATGTGCTCGTTGTCATTAAAAGACAATTGCATTATCTCTTCAGTTTAAGGGTTATGATGAACTACAATTGCTTGGGTTGGACTCGAGTACCGTTGATCATGCAGTATTGTATGATGCCGCCCAGAGCATCTTGTGCAGTTTCTGGGGGTGGTGCACTCGTAAGTGGTGTGAGGCGCAACTGGTTAGACCATAGTCGTTGCTCCTCCTTGAAACATTTTCTCTCCGTGACTGACAATTGCTTAAATCTGGGGCATGCAGTCACAGAATTCACGCATGCAGAATTTCTGTTGGCAATACGTGCATATGATGGTCCTTTGGCGTCCACGTTGGCCTTGGAGAGTCGTTGTAACAGGTGATTGGTGCTTTCTCACCGATCCTTTTATGGGTGTATGTTGTGTCTGTGTACGGCTTCCCATTTTAGCAACTCGTTTTTATTTTCAAACGCTCTCACTCTTGTCATTAGAAATGTATGGGGTTGATCGAATTTGGGGCAATTGTTGGATTTTTCCAAGGATTCCTCTCACTGTAATCTTATACGCTGAGGGACTCGCTGCATTACCTAATGAGCAATTATGCAATCCCAGGTGTCTTCTTCCTGTTCTAATAGCCGCATTCAGCCTTTTCATTAAATTCATAATCTCACGAGCGAGGTCTTCCAGCGACTCAGCCTCATCTTCTACTCGTGATGCGTTAGAAAGCAGTTGGTCCAGATGGGATTGGATGTACAATCGGGAATTCTTATATGTCTCGGCTCTCGGTTCGTTGGAAAAACATCCTTGGCCGATTTCGAGGCTCCGGGTGGATCTTGAGCGGGCTTCTTTAGCTGCCCATGCAGCTTGTCGAATGCGACGTCTACGCGATTGTATATCCTGTATTCCTCTCCTAATGCGTCCTTTTCAACGTAGTAATGCTGTATTAGGGCTGCAGGCAATGAAACTTGGTCCTTTCTGTCAAATTCTCGGAAAGTAAGCTCTGGCCGATTCAGGATTCTTCAGTAAATTCAAGGAATTCAGCCACCCGGATGGGTAACTGGACGGCAAAGACTCTAAGGTTTAGCGAGAATTTTCGTAGCGAATTTTTCTAATATTGCGAATTGTAATGACTTTAAATTTCATGGAATAAATCTTTTATCGTTGGATAAGCCAATCCTATACAACTGTATTATTTTAAAAGAACTACGTCACATCAGTATTACTTCAATTTATCAATTTAGAATAATTTCATCTTCGTAACGTATAACAAGATTTCTCTTGGGACGTTATGAATAGAATTAAATTTCATGTCTTTAAAAATTTAATTTTAAATGTAATATGGTTTTCTAAAATACACTCCATTTAAAAGATGCATTACTCAACTTATCATTAGACTAGGGAATATTAATAAATAAAAATTAATTAATATAGATTTCAGTATGTAATATACGCTCGAACATTTCTTTATAAAATAGTATAAAAAAATTCACTTTATTCAATTTATTAATCCTATCCAAATCATAAATTAGCTATTAGAAAAATATTATCCGCCCTAAGTATGGAGAATGTTATTCTAATCTGCACAATAATTCGTATTATTAACACCTAATATAATAATTTACTATAAAAGGCTAAGTAGTATATAAAATGAAAAAATTAAATATTAAAAATATATTATTTTGCAATATAAAAATACAAAGTTTAATAGTGTAGTTCTAACAATTGAATATTTAAATTGTCATTATTTTATTTATCATTTCATCATACCGATAAATAGTTCGCTGCTTTTGCTTTTACATTTTAAAGTACAAGAAATAAACGAAATTAATTTTATTAATTTCATTAATTTATTTTATTTACATTAATGTAGCTGGAAACTCTGGCCTATCAAAGAAAAAAATGTCTTCCCCTTTGTGTCAAATATCCTTCTTTTCTACGATTTTAAATTCATTCTTGAGCTTTCTTATCGACTTCATCTTTTTCTACGATTAAAATGAATTGCTCTGCGCGACCTAAGCTCTAAACGTAATATTTAAAACGACTTTCTTCGTTCTTCTTCTAATTTAATTTAATTTGTTTTTGTTTAAAAAGAATATTTACATATTATAAGTTTATGTTTGCTCAGCGAATAACTATGTTTTTTTTTCTTCTTTTTTTACATCATTGTATTTTAAATCAAGTTTAAATCGCACATTTAAACTACACTAGAACGTGAACAGGGCATAATTTAAAACTATTTTAATTCCGTATTCAGGAATTGACTTAAAATAATCAAACTTATCCTACGGGCATTATGTGGATAAGAAAAAAAAAACTATGATACCGTCCTTTCACACTTCTAATATATTAGAAAATACATATGGACAGTGAGAAGGATACACTCCACAATATATCCCGGTGATAAAAAATTAAACATATCCGCTCTTACGAATTGATTTATTGTAAAATTATTTTTTATCCATCTATTAATCTAAATCTTTACTTACATTATGCTGCGGAATTAATTAATTTATAATGCAGCAAGATATTTGTCGAAATTTTAAGCCATATACTACAAAAATAACTTACAATAATAAGAGAAGTTGTTATTAATGCAACAAAGTGTCCCAAGGCACTCAATGCAAAGTAAGTAAAACTTGTGTCAAGCGGATGTAAAGAGCAAACAGCTCTGCCGAAAATTTCCAATGCAAAAGCCTACGAATTTCCTAAATTTCCTAAAGCCGTTTATCCGCATCGAAACAAAGATGCCCTCTAAATGCAAGCTCTACTCCGAGTCTCGAGTCTCGACTTCCAAACGACCAATATGCGACACATCGTGCAGCATCCCCCTCTCGTCATTCGACCACTCAACGAGCCAACCCAACCACGTGGCACCGCCACTTCCTCCTTCATTAGACGTCCCTGACCTCTCGTACTTTCTTTATACTAAAAATCCCCGCTTACTGCTTCATTTCCCATCTATTTCACCGTCTTTTCTACCTTCCCGAACCTTCGTTCGAACCTCATTATTGCCTTACAACTCAGCTCTCAGCTTTATCAAACAACTTTAGCAATCAAAACTTTGCGGTTGTTATAGCATTTTTTTTTTCTTTTTTTTTTTTTTTAACTTACGTCGTCTCGTTGTCAGTCAGTGTTATCTGCCACATGGTGCTATGCCACGAACAAGGATAAAACAAAATTAATGGGAAAACGTAATTGCGTTTAAAGGAAGAAATTCTTTTTCGTGAATAGTAAAAACTTGTCACGACGAAGCCATATATCCGACGAAGCCAGTTCCCACTTTCTCCATTCCATCTCTTACCATTCGACCATCGCGTATCCATTTACGTATAACTGCATTGGCTGCTGTTCCCAGACGAATTTGCGAATCCTGATGTGAACTAGGTGACATCGGGACATCGCTTAAGGCTCGCGCGAAAATCCATTGCCCCATTGGGCATACGCATTGAGCACGTTATAAGTGCATTTACTTGACAAAATTATAATTCGCCAAATTTCTTACTTAGATTTTAATCGTTTCAAAACCTGAATATTACTAGAAGCGAAAGGATATTTAGCGAATGACAATCAACAAGTCATTTTCTTACTTACATGTATAGTTCTTATGTAATTATAGGGTAGATTCTAAATACCAATTATAGACAATATTAGATAATTGATGTATTGATGTAAAATTTGTTACATTCATGTATGATTTAATATTGTCAAATTAAACAATATTATTATTTTTAAATTTTATGTATAAGATACAGTTATTTTATATTGATAATTAATGCGTTTGATATATTAATGATAGTTCGTGTCGAATTAAGTTCCGTTTCGATTTCAATAATTTATTGTTGAGTTTTACAAATCTGAACGTTGAATGTAAGTATCATAAATCTAATCTAGAGTGTGCAATATTGTCTCGATTTAATTATGTATCTAAATCATGATTATTATACAAAAATCTCCAGAGAATTACAATTTTTAATTCGATCACGTATATTTCTTCGTTTCACGCGGTATCTTCTTTTTTTCAATAATTTTCTTACCTCATTTTCCAGGTTATGTTCACCTGTCTTTGTGGCACAGTTATTTTTTTTTTTAAGAATTTAGCACCATACACATAATTAACGACTGTGTAACTCAATTTTTGCTTGAGAAACTGAGGTATTTTGTTGTTGTATAACTAAATATTTTATTCCACACAGTTTTGTGCATGTGTATGCAAATTACGATAAATTAATCGTAGGGTCGTAGAGAGGGACCACAGACGATCCGCTATCGATATTTTCATATTTTCCAATTAAGCACTTGAAGTGCAATCGAAAGAGCCACTAACGAGTCCATAATATCGCTTATCGTTGGAAAAAATGAGCTTCACATTGAAGTTTATCCAAGTTGTATGAATTCTTCGGAGCGATATAGATTATTTTTTTCACATGCGGTGATTATAGGTACATTGATTGCAAATGAAACATTTATCAATTTTTCATTGGTATTAATTTTGAGATACACTTGTGTCTGACCGGAAAGTAAAATTTACTTGGCAATATAGTAATCATGAAGTTATAAGAGTACAATTAACATAAGAGTTATTTAAAAAAAAAAATATCCATATTTACGTAAGTATCGCCACTTGTGACGATATTTCAATCAATACTCGTGAAAATAATATGAAAAACATAACTAATATAAAGCAATACATGATAAAGAAAATGGTTGTATAAAATAAGATATAAATTATTTTTCAGGCATTATTAAACTTTAAGTCTAATATGTTTATTAATGATGTATAAGGCCCAAAGTATAAATATTTACTAAAAATTGTCAATGACTCGATCATTTTATGATTTACAATTTTTTCATCTATTAACGTTAATAAATCTTATGACAAGTTTATTCGTTTTTTCTAATTTTTCAATGTTTAAAAGTACGATCAAACAGTTTTAAAATACTACCGACACGAGAAATTGTCCTGAAAATTGGCCTTTCCATGCATACGCACAGTACATTCGGCGCTCTAAACGGCAATATAGACTCCTGAGCTCTATTGAGCCACCTACTTAAAAAAAAATTATTCCAGATGAATCGCTTCAATTTCAACGTTTCGCCGATTACATTTAAAAAAGAAAGAATAAATTTTCCGAAATTTTGTGAATAGGTAAGTTCCCGTTTTCTACGCCGAGCACTTCATTCGTGATATATCGTTCTATTTAGCCAATGATTAATTATCCAATCCTAAGGGTAAACGCATAAGTGGCACGTACTTCCCTTAATTAGGATCGAAAACGTTGGTAAATACAGGTGGCATTGAGCCTAAACCTAACCTTTGCCTACGTCTCAAACGAACATCCATCCAATTTTCTTATTCCATCATCGTTCATCGCTAAGCCCACGAAACGACAGATAAACTCCGAGACGAACCACGCATTGTCATTCATTGTGTTTGCACGTGGCAAGGCAAACGTTCGCCTAAAGAGGGATAAGAAAGAAGTTAAATCGTGTCAATCACGATCCTGCCTCTCACTCCATCTCTCGCTCCTCCCCAACTAACGAAATGAACTACATGCGAAAATCCCTAATGTGGTAGGAAAAGAGCACCCACACGAGCGAGCGAACAGACTCGGCTACGGTGAATATGGCGACGGGGGTGGGGATGACGGCGGTAAAAAAAGAGCAAAATTGAAACACACAGAGTTCGCGGTGTAAGCCGTTGGGCAAGCGCGTGATGTCTGTTATCTATGTTAACGACAGTGAGAAACGCTAAGTAAACGAGGGTGTGCGCAAATGGACGCACAGAGGACTTTTATTTTTGGCCTCGAACTACTTGGGGAAGGGGGTGGTCGATGTTGTAGCCGCCGCACCAGCCCCTGGAATACAAAACACGCGTCGCTCTTTGCTCGATCATTTATTTACTCACGTCGCTCCCCCTGATTTCACTCGCTCTTTCCTCGAGGAATGCGCGGTCCTCTGTTTATCTTCGAAGGAGGCCATGTTTCAACAATTTCTACTCACGCTCGCTTGGAATATAACAAGTTTTAATAAGTTGTAAAATATTAAAAAATAATGGTTGATAGAGTAGTTGACAAGCGAAAAATGCGAAGCGCGTAAAGCCAAAAAATATCGTTGTTAATTAGTATTATTTTTATTTGTCATTCATGATACTGTCATTTACTCTGTATTTCTAATGAAAAGTTACTATATATATATATATGTATGTGTGTGTGTGTGTGTGTGCGTGTGTGCGTGCGTGCGTGCGTGTGTGTTCGTGTATATAATATTTATTTTTAATTTTCAAAGAAAAGCTTATATTATTAAGTATATCTATTGATTTGTGTCATGAGAGAAAATACAATTAGCTGTAATTAAAAGTTTATAAGAAAGATATATCTATCAAAATTAAAAATTTTAATTATATCGCTGAAAAAAGTAAACATTTTCAATAAAGTTAACGTGAATCTTATAATTATTTATATATTAATTGTTTCTGGCATTATCATCAACCATAAGCGTTGGAAAACAAGGATAGCGTAATTTCCCATTCCTTTGATGTGTATTTCAAATTCAAGCTTGATTTCTCAAAATTAATGTCGCTTTCGTAACCAGCGTAATTTCCAAATAATTATTTATGTAATTTCGGCATGTCGAAATTAAATTTACAAGTGATTTACGTTGTAGATAGCACATTATAAAAATTGTTCAATCGTTCATTGTCAGTGTCTTTGATAAAGAGAAAGCGTAATCGAGATATTTTTCCCAAAAACAATTTATGCAAATAATACTCCTCATTCTGTATTGAGAAGCACCTCTCGTGACTTATTTACTATCAATTTTTTAACCTCGAGCCTCGCGATTTGTAAGTTGCTAAATTCACGGCAACGTCTCTCCAGGGTATGGGTATTTTATATTGTGTACTCGGCTCGAAAAGCCATCATCGTAATCGTAAAAAGTGTTGGCTACTTTGATTCCCTTTTCGAACGACCAAACCAATGTATCGCTTATTCCGAGGAAAAATAATAACGAATGGATTATTATGAAATTTGTAAGCCGTCGAAATATTCCGAAATTGGAAGCCCTTTAACTTTACCGACGCCTATGTCGTCAAGTAAATCTTAAGATATTCATTCGTTATGGTTAAAATATACACAAGCCAACATCATTTCTACGGTATAATTAATTAAGTTAATAAAAATTAATGTTCGCTTACTAAAAGTTATAGTTATTACTTTACAAGAACAACAATTATAGATCTGCAATAGTTGTATTACATTCTAAAATGTTTAATAGAATAATTTGAAAAATTAGAAAAACTTGTAAATATTTTGATACTTTTGTTGAAATTTTCTTACTATTTAATGTATCACTATTTAAAAATATAATATTTTTTATCATTCAATTGTTGTGGTTAGTAATCCATCTGTTCGATATATCGATTGTATTTTACCCGCTCTGCACGATCAAAGACATTTTTATTAAATATAATTTGAATTAGACGTTTTATCCAGCGATTTATCGTAGCCGTTGCAATATCGAAATCAGCTGCCATAGAATTTGGTTGTCTGATTTATCAAAATTGAATGACCCAAGCGAAAAACACTTTCTACCCAATTTTAATTTTCAACAATGAGTATGAATTTAGTTTTTCGTTTATTATTTGTTTCCATTATCATACTTTTACTTCGCTCTTAAAAGCTTGTAAGTGTATTGTAATATTTAAGTTTAAAATTAATGATATTATACAGATTAAAATCGAATTGTTCATACTTTACAGAAGGCTTTTACAGGTGTATTGGGAAGCTTAATTTATCATATTTTTATCAAAATCCTGATTCAATGACATAGGTATGTTAATAAATGTATGAAATAGTTATTTATTTAGTATATTTATATGTATAAATATTGTTATATGTATATATTTGTTGTACCTAATCTATTTCAATATGATGAAACTTAATAATATATTAAACACAAAGTAGCTCTACCTTATGAAATATTATTATTATTAGTTTCATGAATTATTTACTTCTATAAACATTTTATGTTTATAATATACAAAATTTTTATTTGAATTAGCCGTAAGTATATTAGATACACAGTAATATATATTGTGTTAAATAATTTTATTGAAACAAAAAAAAAAAAAAAAAAAAAAAAAAAAAAAATTATTCATATATTACTATGAATAAATGATTTTCACGTGTCTATTGTTATTAATTTATCATTAAAAAATGTAATAAAGGAAAAGCTTAACCAGCACAAACTTATATAATTGGCAGAACAGATTGCAGTTCTCTTAAGCACGAATGAGTTGATTGTTACAAGTTCGTAACTTGAAAGGTTGCAAAGAAAGTGTTCAAAGAGTGACCCAGATGTTTTTCGATAAGATACTGACAATAAAATGAAAAATAATAAATGCAAAAGATAAATAAATGGCCAAGCATGCATTTTTTTATGTGACCAGTACAAAAGTTAAGTAATATCTTTTTCGCATGTGACGTTTATGAAAGTATAATTTATTTAAATCAAGGCAACAAGATATAAAGTCTTTAGTCACAGTATTCTTTATAATCAAAATTATTATTATCGATGTAAATTAAATATAATTAATTATAAATTCCTTATACTAATTAGGTGATCGGATAAAATAAACTTTTAGAAATAATGCATTTTGAGTAAATATTTTCGTAAATTAAATTGATCGAAACATATTGAAAACTTTGTTAGACTTTCACAAAGACACGTAAAAGCCTGCAAATTTATGTATTTATTCAATTGCAAAGAATTTCTTAAAAGCATTTATACTAATGCCGACAAAATATAATATTAAAAAGAACAATCATTACATTTTTTTGATTATGTATTTATGTTAAACATATTTTTTTACACGCATTCACACTTTATAAAGTATCCCATTAATATTAACGATTCGGTCAAATGGCAAAATCATACCCTATATTTTTGATAAATGATACGGCATGCAATAATAAATGTTAATGACAAATCCATATATGTTCAATACAAATCTAATAGTATTAATGGAGAAAACGAAATTAAATGATATAATATGAATTACTATGTTTGAATTTTCCCAGTTAATTATAATGTCTACAGGCATATTAATGCATTTTAATTATTATTGCTTAAATGCATTCCGTAGTCACTACTGTGTGTACTATATCTAGTATTTATCCAGTATAGATGTCTAATAGTAATTTGATGCAGTTATCGTTGTGGATAGACAAACAAAAAAAAAACAAAAACAAAAACAAAAAAATAAATAAAGAAATAAATCAGTGAAGAGCGCGTGCTTTATAATATAATATAAAATTAATAATATTAATAAATAAATTAATTTTTTAATGATAATGACAGTTGATTTGAATTGTATCGTAAATATTTATTCTTACTAATCAAATTTCTATCATAATATTTCCTTTTATTGAAATTCAATTTAGTTGGAATTAATATAAATTAATTAAATTTCTAGTCATACGATGGTTAACGATCAATTTATGAAATAAAAACAGCGTCTTCATTACAAATATTAAACTATTATTTAACAAATTTCATTTACCTCTCAATTAATATTATGATGGATGCCTTTATCCATTAACAGTTAATGCTGATACAATTTATAAATAACAAGCATAAATAAAGAAGTATACGAAGTTTTACGAACATAAGTAAACGAGCTTTTAAATTTTACTTAATCAAGCATATATATTATATAATACATATATAAATATATATAATAAGGTATATATTCTAGTCTTATATAGTAAATTTGAAACGATAAAATATTGGCAGTAAATAAGTGACGATAAAAAAATGACTTAACAATATATGTGTAACCGAGTGCGCGCGCGTATTGTTAAACATAATCTCCTATATAAAGATAATTAGTAATGCGATAATCTTGAAATTAGTTTTCGATTAATTAAATATAAAAATAATATAGGATAGTGCCGAGAATGAATAAAGAAAGTTCAAGTGTATTGGTCTTGCTTTCGTATGACGTAGTGATAATTATTCGCTCCTTAGGCGCTGTCTCTTATTAGTTTACCTTTCTAAATCTCTTTCTGCCGTATCTAAGGAATTTTGTTGCTGCCAAAGTCCAATCTCTACTGTTTTCACGTGCGATGTTTAACGACGGATTTTTTGTCTTTAAGCCAACACATGAATGTCTTTATATACAGACAATCCTAAACTTCATTTCGGTGATTGTATCTTCGTATTGTACAATACGAGAATTTCAAGCTTCCTTCCTAAAGTTCCTAAAGTGCTCTCACGCAAATAGATCCACAATTTACTTTTTCACATACTTCCGATGTTACTCTGCTCTGTCAATCAATGCGTCAGCACTCGGCAAACCGATTCTTTACGGTTGAATAATCATATGAAATTATAAAAGCATGTAGATGTATTATAGATGGATCCGTGAATCATGAATCAGTAAAATTGCTTTATGATTTCTCTATTTAAATGGATATTGTATTTTAAGCTCAAGAGGAGTGCTAAATTTAGTGAGTAGGACAATGCTACAAAGGATGATAAATAAGCCTTTGTGACTTTCTTAATACAAATAAAAATCCTTAAGTACTCTATGTAATTGTATTTTTCATAATAAATTTATGCTCATCATTGGAAAGAAATGCAGTTGTTAGTGAACGATTGGAAAGAAATTACAAAAGTCTACTAGTTAAAGGTTGATTTTCCATACGCATAATATAATTTTACAACTCATCCTCCATGTTTATTTATTACTTGTACATCGATAATTGATTTTTTTTTGTTTTTTTTTTTGTTTTTTTTTTTGTTTTTTTTTTTTTTTTTTTTTTTTTTTTTTTGCGATATAGAACCACAGAAATTATTCATCTTTATCGAAATATAGACTGGAAATACAATAAAAAATGTTTATTTCATTGTAAGGAAGGATTTGGATTATTCTATGAGACCCATGTCATGTACAAAATGTCAGTATGTTCAAAAAATTAAGTACAGCTCGATGGTTTTACGACACTTGCATGATAAAGCAGCATGAAACAATCGAGTAGCCAGAAAAAACTTGGAGGAGAAGACAACGAAAACGGAGTAGTAGAAATAATGGAAGAGAAGACCACAAAGTCACAAAAGACTAGCGTGACAGTGGAGCCTTCGATAATGCGACGCAAAAGGTATCGTTAATCTTTCCGTTTCGTAATCGTCCTTACACACGTTCCTTTCTATTTTGAGTTGGCATACAACAGGATGTTGTAATTAATTTCAACCACAGTGAATTCCCTCGGTTATCGAGATACGCGGTTAGAGAGATGAAATAGAGATTGTTGGAAGACCTTCCATTCAATATTTCCTTCTGCTTCCGACGAATCCGCAGAATAAAGAGAATGAAAAGAAAATCCCGTATAAAAAAAAGAAAAGATGAAAAATTTTTATCGTGGTACGTGAATTTCTCCCATAGATTTTCACATTTAGAATGCTTTTTGGCCTCTCTCAATAGCAATATTCTTACGAGACTATGGTAAAAGAAAATTTATTTCCTATATTTATATTTTGTATCACTTGTCGTATTAAATAGGCATAAACATTAAATTGAAATTTACTCTTAAGATTTTGTGTTCATTACGAATAATTTTAGTCAATTCCACAGAATACACGTATAAACCTTCAAATTAAAGTGTATTCATTAAAATTAACAACATCATTAAAAATTTCTTAAAAGGTAATTTTTATCTAAAAAATTTGGAATAATAAACGAATATTATATTAGTCAGGCTCTATACGAAGTTTGTATTAATAAAAAAAAAAAAAAAAAAAAAAAAAAATTGTCAACCCATTTATAACCTATTAATCAAACATGATATTTTCATTTATAACTAAACTTCTACAACCTTCGGGAAATTAAAAATATGCAAAATATATATTGGTAAATGTGTATTACGAAAGAAATTTGTTTTCCCTTTTATTAACTTTGAACTTTTGTAAAACAAACTATTGTAATGATGTTTAGTTGTCCTATAAAAAAATGTAATACTTCCGATAATTAATTCTTGTTAGCGTATTTATTCATCATAATCCTCAGTTTAACTAAGATTTTGTATTTTTCAATATTCTACTTTATTAGTCGTAAAAAATTACAATCATCTATCCTATCATATATTGTTTATTATTTAATAATGGAAAGGAAAATAATTTGTTATTTATTTTTTATGCGCATACTTACATCCGCTTATGTAAACCAACTTGCTCCATTTACCTCGTTGGACTCAATTTTTTATGTACTTTGGTTTTGAAATCAAGATTTTTTTTATTCCTTGTTCCGAATAGTTTTTACGTAAAAATTTTTCTCATCTTATGGTGAGTGCTTCGAAACGACTTGACTTGCGAGAAAATGGATTTTCTGATACCGACGTATTGTGAATATAAGGATGGACGAAGAGAATTTACGAGTCACTTATTACTTGATCTCCAAAAGAAATATGAAAATGTTTTTTTTATTAAATTATATTTTAGAATTATAACAATTTAACACCACTATGACGTATAATAAATAATTTTTCTAAATATTAAATGTGCATATATATATATATATATATATAATGGCAACAGTATGAAAAATGAAATTATGGAATGAACTTTGCTATAAAATAATTTTTTTACATATTGAAAGAACAATGAGAGGTTATAAAAGATCACGAGAGCTTTATTCAGCAGCAGCAACAAACTTTCACTTCTAGTTAAATTTCACAGGCTGAGATCGCTTGTCCCGAGTCCAATACCTCATAAATGCCTTGGAAATTAATCATTAGCGATTTAATTTATCCCGCGGCACATAACTCGCCTGCAGTTTTACTTTTTATCAATTTCTTCGCTATCTGCTCTAATAAGTAAACCTAAAAAAAGACAGGACATGTTAAGTAAGAGAGTGGGAGAGATTCCAAGAAAGATATGGGAAAGAGGAGACCGAGTACATTGCTTCGGGGGATACATTGAGCTTCAGAAGAGAATTATATTCTGTTGAAAAACATCTCCCTTTTAAACTGCTCTCGCGGGCGTCTATACAGAGTTTTAAAAAATGACGGAGGTAGCGAAATTTTGTGGAGTAATAAGTTTTATACGGCAAATGTATTGCATTAAAGTTTATGAGATAACAAAGTGGCTGATTAGATTTTATAAGCACTTACAATATATTTAAAAAATATCGATTACCAAACTATTCGATACAATGTGAATTTCAATTATATTACTTTCACAGCATTAATGTGTTATTTAGATTAGACACCTCAAAACCTTTAAGTTTCTATTTGATTTATAAAATTTATATTTTACAGAATTTTTTTTGCTAGTTCATTTTGCTAGTTCATTTTAGATATATGTGATCGGTTCGGTTGAATAGAAAAAAAAAAAGAAAAAAGAATCCTAGAGCAATCAGAAAAGATGAACAGTTAATTAACTTTCGTCTGGAAATGTGACGACACCTTGTTTTTCTCTCGTTATCCCTGGAGATTCATTTTCCTTCAACTCTCTCTCTCTCTCTCTCTCTCTCTCTTTCTCTACACGTCTCTCTTTTCCATATCTATTTATCAAACTATACATTTGTCTACGTATCTATCTATGTTCTTGTGTATTTATATATTCACATATACAATTTAATTTATTTATAAATTAAAAAGATTAAAAAATATTTAATTATTAAGTATATAAATATCTACATAAAGTGAATTATTATTATTTTTTACTTCATGATTTAACCTTAGTGTATAGCATAATTTGTTTAAATTTTCTTTTGAATTTTAAATCTTATTTAATTTAAAATAGATATTTTATATAATTTATATAATTGTCTTCTATAAGAATTTGTAATTATTAAAATGTAAATTTATGTAATGTACAAAATATTTATTGTATTACATTTTATTAATGCACAATTTACTTTTAAGATAAGTGGAGTTAAAAACATAATATATTGAGTAATATATTATTGAATGTTAAAAAAGATATAATCTGTTAGAAAAAAAAGGTTTGCTTCTTTCTGAAAATACTTTCCGAGTTCTATATATGAAAAAACCTTATTATATATGGATATGATTATGATATATTCATTGGCAAATTGTATGTCTATTAAAAGCTTAAAAATGCAAAAAAAAAACTCTGTTAAGAAATTATTTCTTTTTATAGATTCGTTTTTCGATGGGCAGCTAAAAACTTTATCTACGATATACTTTTTAATATAGTAGTTAATTAAAAATTGTAAATTAGTCCTACAACTTTTACATTTGAAGTTCTTCGGCATCTTTATCGACACTTTTATTTAAGAGAGCCAAACTGAAAATATAAAGCACTCCTTACTTTTTAATATGTGCACTAAGTATCAAATATAATTAAAATAACCACCCACAAGTTATGTACTGTTCACAGTATATTTTTATATTATATATAGTTTTTAACCATAATGTACTTTAGAATTATAGTTACAATAAAAATAGAACAATGGAAGTTATGAAAAATAGATGCTTAGATAAATAAAATAATTTTACAAAAATATGTAAAAAAAAAAAAAAAAAAAAAAAAAAAAAAAAAATAGAATCTCATGTTCTTGCGTAGAAACGAAATTTAACAGTAGGATTAACATTATTTACGTGTAACACGAGTAAGTGAAACCTTTAAAAATCTGTATAACGAAATGGAAATGACGATCAGCTGCCATACGATACGGTGTTACATAAAAACATAGAGATTAGTATTTTGTCTCTGCAGTTTCCTTTATACATAATAAATTTTGTAGCCGAAGAATGAAAATTACTCAAGATATTTTCCCAGTCGCTGGTTTATCAGTTGGTAAGTTATGAATATCATTCACTTGATGTCAAGAAGAAAAATATCAAATGACTGCATTTACAATTTTTTGCACACGAAATATAAGTATTAAGGGTAATTTAATTTATCTCACAATTGTTATCATAATTTGTAATTTGAACAAAGTTCGAATAAAATAAAAAATAATCCCTTAATAAAATAGTTAAATGTTGTATAAACGTTGTAACGGAGTTGAAGTCGCACGATCAATTATTTATTACACGCGGCACAGGTACTGCGATGCAATTGTTGATAATAATTTCGGCTATTATTTAATGTTAATACTTCCTATATAACGTGATTACTTATTTAAATAAGATTTGCGAAATAACAGGATTAAATTGTAAACGACATTCTCTTTTAAAAACCTATACAACGAGTAGAGTTTCCCCGAGAATTCAGTGTATATTTTTATATAATAGCATTATTATAAAGAAAGGCTTTCACTACTAGACCTCGTTTATTGTATTGGAAAATTAATTTAACCCTTATAAGAATAATATCCCTCTGTAAATGAGCTAAAAATCCTCTCGTGACGAGGATTTCGCTACTTACGCGCGAAGGCAACGTCATTTAAGGAGATCTTTCCGGCTGTGCGCAGTCGCAGCTCCCCCGATGCTCGTTGGCATCGAGTCTCGAGTCTCTTATCAAATTCACCTCGGTTCAGGATAAGAGTGGGCGGGTGGGATGCGAGATTGCCGGGACGCGCGACCGAAGGAAATCCGCGCCGCTTTCCAATAAGAAGCGGTGTTAAGTGACGATAAGTGACAAAGTGACCCACCTCCCCCACAAAGCGAGGTGCTCCCTGCCATGATAAAATCGCGCTAATATAAGTATCCATGTAGACTTAACCACGAGTGCCATTAGACAGGTTTCGTAGGTTTAGCCAAGTACGTAATTATTCTGTATTTGCAACATTATGATGAATATACGCATGTACTGGGGGGAGGGGGGGGGGAGGCGCATGGGAGGAGGATGAGAAGATGGAAAAACTCTGAAGTGTTTACAGCGTTATATGCAATTAGTAATTATAAGTGATATCGCTGACATTTATTCGTTTATTTGCTTTGAAGAAAAGTCGAATTTTGTCTTTCACTTGCTTCGTATTAACGTAGAAACAGCAACGAGTGTATGCGCGAGTAAATCTTGATGTGACTCTTTGATGTATTTATACGTGTGTATTTGCCGTGAATCAGACACTTAATTAAATTAATTCCATCCTGTGTACAATCGTAGTTACATGCATTTCGGAAAGGTTTATTATAGCACTTAATGATAATATCACTTAAATGCATTTACTCTAATTTATGTGTAATTATCAGAGCGATAATAAATATTTTTTATGTCCTGCCACTCACGAGTCTAATTAATATATTGTTTTTATAGTACATCGTAGATACTAAGTTTCCAAACGAAGGATACCAACATTTCATAAAATATAGACATTTATATAATTAAGGACATCGCTTGAAGTCATTGGCAAGGAAATTTTTGTTTATTTTTTATTAATTTTTGAAATATATGTGTGTAGTTTTTTTTTTATCTGACATAAATCATCTGCAATTTATTTAATTATTATTTCTATTTTTACAAAAAAAAAACAAAAAAAAAAACAAAACAAAATAAATAAAAACATGTAAATAAAATAATACTTGATATAAGAGTTTTAATTTTCATAAATTACGTTTGCAAATTACTAATACTTTTAAGGTTGTTATTAAGAATTTATAGGATAAAATTCGAAACGAATATTTCGAAAAAAAAAAAAACCTCTATAGTACATCAAGTTGTGATCCTAAGTTTTTAAATTTTAAAAACGTAGATTAAGTAGTTATTACATAACTATCATATTATTTTATTGATATAAAATCGTGTATGTATTATTGCAGTGTATAAGCTTAAGTAATTTACATTTAATTAAGTACAGAAGTAAATAGACACGCATATGTTCCCAATACTTACGCTCAAAAGATTTATTTTACTAAACTAAATTTCCTAAACTTCTAATCACGTGTATTATTTAATCCATTAGTTTATCCATTATTTAGCCTTGATTTGTGAATATAAGCTTCTATCAAGTTTCTTGCAGTATTTATCAAAATGCGAAATAAGAGATACTTTTTACATACAACGTGTATATCAACTGAGATTTCACGTTTTTTCAACTTAAATTTTATATTTTTAAACTGATAAGAATGAAAGGAAATTTCACAAAGGCTAAGATATATATATATATATATATATTCTGGTAAAAGAAATAATATTTTTTTATGAATATTAATATGAATATTGAATGCATATTTTTTTCGAACAGTATTTAAGCTCGACAATTTAAAAATATAAATTATTCAAATATGTAGATGACGCGTTAATACAAAATATTTTGTTTTTCAGAAAATGAGGGGAAGAAATTAAATGCTGACGGAAAAACTGAACACAAAGAGTAATAAATTAGTGAGTATAGCAATTAATGACTTATAAAAGTCTTATAAAGACGTATAAATAAAATTTACATTCGTGCGTCTTAAATTAAAGCATCGATCTTTAATATAATGCCCTCGCCGTACTATACTATAAATAGATAAAAAACATATTCTTTCCTTTCATTTTGTAATAAGATCCTTGCTTGTGATTACTCGATTATTTTCCGGAAGCCCAGCGTACAATAAGGATGAAGAGAGAAAAAAAACGAATGGGAAAAATGCTTGCAAGCTATTGGATAGTCAGGCACTTATTTGAAAAACGAGAAATATCAGTTTTCTCGTTTTATCTTGACGAAGAGACAGGAAAGGAAGCGCCACAGCATGTTTTTCGCATTCCCGACGTTTGAGGATCGTTGAGATGATTTTGGCATTGGAAAGACTCGATTTCGCTTCGCTTTAATATTTTGGACGGCACCTAACGGAGTATTCCTTGATTTCTCTAGGCCCCGTCTTTCATTGTTGCATCAGAATTTTTTTATTTCATTTCATCGATACTTTATTGTCAGAAGCTGTTCGTTGCTGTTGAAATTTGATAATTAAATGTGTTAAGTATCACAAATATTTTAATTGCTGATGATTTAACGGTTGTTGAAATAATATGGCGCTTGAATTTTATTGACGGGCTCTTTCGTGTATAACTAAGACCAACTATATTTACTTTGAGATCGGACTTTTGTAGTAAGATCTCGATATGTACTGATAAGAATTCTCTTTTATAATAAAGAAATATTATTGTTTAATAAGAAAGTACCGGTGATTATATGCAATGCAAATGTATCATTTATTTCATAAAAACTTTATCATTTTTCATTTTTTTCATCATGTTGAATGTCGGTTATAATAAATAATTCCAATTTTTTTTTTTATTTTTTGTTCTTCATACACTTTAGTATATTTCAACTTTAAAATGTTCACGGTTAATAAATTTTAATTCGCTATTGTTATTTTGTCTATTCATTTTACAGCCAATCATAATTGAATGTGAAGGTTTAACGTATTAGCGATCGATTGAATTTCGTGGTTTTACTTAATTAACTAAGCAAATTGAAAATAAATAATTTTTCACATTATGAAATATGTATCGCACCATAAAGAATAGAATTTTAATATTATGACATGATATAGGATTTAAAAAACTTTTGTATGTAAGGCATCCTTAAGGCAAGACTTTATTATTATATAACAGATTGTTATATGCGCGAGTGTAGTTACAATAATAAGAAAATTGAATAAATAAATATAGAATAACATTAATTTTATCCTTATAAAATAAATGAAAAATGAAAAATATGATTACGTAAAACTATCATTTATCTATCATTACATAAATATATGAATAAATGATTATTTATCAAAGTATGCAATAATATATTCTCAAATATCATCCCATTAAGAAATAAATTCCATATTTTATTAAAAATATTAAATAAATATAGATTATTTATTTTTAACCCGAAACATTCTTGTAGCATGAAGTAAATATTTATCAACCTTGTTTTTATATGGACTATTTTTTATTTATTTTCATAAATGTTATAAATAAATATTTATATTGTATTTTTATGTGACAATTTGGTGAAATAATTGGTTAATTTTTTCTGTAAGTTTCTATTGAGTCTAGATAATTCTTATACAAATATGCATTTACAATATACAACTAAGAAAAAAAAAATATAAATTACCCATGCTATATGAAAGTCAAGTTCTTATTATTTTAACGTGATCAATATTTTTATATATCGCATATGACTAATATTGAAAATAAAGAAAAAATGTTGCTGCATTATACTTATTGTATCAAAGGTAATATCAAATAATTTATTGCAGGACATCGAAATGTTTTGAAATAAAATAGAAGTGGAATAAAATAAAATGACGGTCAAGTAGAAATTTAAGGGGTTTATTGATTTGAAAATGCAGTCATGATTGTATAAAATATTAGTTTGAAATTTCATTGATTTTTAATTATAATGTGTTAAAATCTCTTTTTATAATATATTTGTCGCATATAACTATATATTCACAGCTTCTAATTACCTAAAATGACACCAATTACCTAAAAGACAGGGTAAAATTTAAAAAAAGCTGCTTAAATATATTCCATTATTGATATTGCCTTACGTATTTTTGTCTTATATAATTTCAAAATAATCGTAACTATCTTCAACGAGATGATTTTTAATATATTTCAATAATAATTGTTAACTGCAATTTTTATTTAATTATTCGATGATTATCCACTGATTTGCTCAGAAATAAAACTTTGTGAATTGGGTAATAGGTATTTTCGGCAGGGAATACATAAGTTAATTAATTCTAAAACGATAAATATATAATCATCATGTATAATAGATAATGCGGGAAGGCACATTTTAAAAGTGCATTACAGATCGTAAATTAAGAATACAAAAAAAATCCTCGACTCCAGTTCACGCTCATAAGCATTTATTTTTACATTTTCTAATTCTGAATAATGCAGGGAATAAAATCCGCGTAACAATGAATTAATTCGATTTCAATTGTTACATTGTTCACTCTGGTTCAAATTGATATTTATTGGTGCGATATTTCAATGAAAGCTTCAATGACTAAAGAAAATACCATAAATCTGATTTAATCATAGCGTGTGAATGACATAACGATTGATATTGTTTCAAAATTTTAATCCCTAGAGAAAAATCTTTCACCAAAATGTTGTAATCGCAATTTGTAACTTCGTTGTTTTTATCTAGGGGAACTTTAAAAAAATTTTTTTTTTTTAAATGTTTAAAGAAATTCTATTCAACGCCTATATAAAGTGTGATATGATTAAAATATCTAGTGAATCCACAATCAGGTTAAAGAAATTTACACGCATAATTAGATAGAGTGGACTTGGGTAGTTTTACCAAAAACAGTAAAGAACGAGGTAGAGAGAGATAGAGAGATAGAGAGATAGAGATAGAGAGATAGAGAGATAGAGAGATAGATAGAGATAGAGAGATAGAGAGAGAGAGAGAGAGAGAGAGAGAGAGAACGAGATTCTTTACTAGAAAAGCGAAACAATGGAAATTGTCGTAAATGTTAAAGTTAATTATACTCTCAGCTTTGTGATAAAATCAACGATTAAATTACATTGTACTTAGATTTTTTCTCTCGAGCGGATGTAAGGAGCTGTTGACAATAAATGATTGTAAGGGAACAAAGTTGAATGTAGCATCTTTAACAATGTACACAAGAATCATTATTCAATATTATTATTATTCAGACTTATTATCAAAGATTTTTATTTAATTTTAATTATTTGCAAATCTAGAAAATATACATTATGATTTAGCTTAATAATTAATTATAATAATAGTGTATTCTAAATATCAACATGAAATATCTCTATTATACGTGAAGTCGAATATTACTTCAAATGAATATAAATCCACCTTGAAAGATTTAGGATGTAGAAAGAAGAAATACTGTGAAGTAAGGAAAGTAAATTGTGAGGAAGAGAGACATTGCAAATAAATAAGAGAAAAAGGGTCAGCAAACAGCAATATAAGAGTGTATTATTAACTTAGCCATCAAGACATGAATTTCGCATTATAAAACTAATATTTCTATTTATGTCTACGATATCAACAGTTCTAACATTTTTATTAGCTGCAATTTTTTAAGCCAATTATACTTTATTTGGTAATAAAGTATCAATGACGTAAAATACAATTTAAAAGGCAGATTTGGCATAAAGTTATTTCAAATATTGAAAAGCCTTCAAAGTTTAAATAAAATTTCAAGTTTAAATGGACTAAATATTAATTTGTTAATGATTTGAATGTATAATTCCAAACATCCTACGGACATTTTATGATTAAGTAAAGACAATTGAAATTTCGATATTTGTTATTTTATTTTTCGTTGTTATAATAAATTCATTCGGATCTTTTTGATGTTAAAATATATAAATGTTTTGATACAATTGCTTTTAAATATCGGATAGTCATTTACCATTGTTAGCTGTATAAAACATTGATTGATTAATGTTATTTTTCCAGCTGGCAATATTTTTCCGGAAAAGCTTAGTCCATTACTTCAAAATCTATCATCATTTTGAGATTACAAATATTGTAGGAGAAAATATATCTAATAAGGCGTTTAAATTACTAAAAATTATATTCCTTTTTTTTTTTTTTTTTTTTTGAACAGTTGATAAAATCAACATTTTGTTTATCGTAAAGTGAAATTTTAATGAAAGAAAGTTTAGCCTGAATCTCTGTAATAGCTAAAAAAATTTCACGATGATATTACTTTAAATGAGGAGAAATTTATGCTGATAAGAGTGAAAAAGTTTGTTTTTTTTTTTTCTAAAATAATGTAGGGAATCAGATAGACTGAGTAGTATATAATTAGTCGGTTTTCCTTGGATTGTTGCAAACTGATAAATTACCGAATATTTTTTGCGAGCCTCCAGCATAAGCATCCTTAATTAGTGTTGGGGAAAGAAACTTATAGTGAGTGTATGAATGAGTGAGCGAGTGAGTGAGAAAGCGAATGAGTTTAATATGAGATAGAGAGAGATAGAGATATATATATATATATATATATAGAGAGAGAGAGAGAGAGAGAGAGTGAGTGAGTGAGGGGGCGGGGGAGGTGCGATAGGAGGGGTGAGCGATAGTAAATACGAGTTATAAACGGGGAAGGGGACGAGTGTGTTGAGGAAAAAGAGAACTCTGATATCTTTTATTAATGAGCCTCGTATTTCGATAGCTTGTTACGAAAGATTTGAAATAACTATTTTTCCGATAATATATTTGAAAAAAAGTTAGGCATATTATTGCTATACTTTTGTCGACATGAAAAGCTCAAACATTTTTAATTTACAATGGTGGAAATTGTTGATTGAAACTAAAATGAACGCAGTCGTTTAATCATGTTCATGTAGGAGCGATAAATCGATAATAATTAATTGACATAATTTTCTAATATAATTGGATAAATGACGAATTATTTTTAGATGTATCTTTTCGCAAATTCTTGCTAGAACACTCGAGTTTTATTTAGCAGGTTCTTGGCTA
>NW_011948429.1:2105012-2133924 GCF_000503995.2 Ceratosolen solmsi marchali
TGACCCGCTCGCTTCCTGTCCTACATTCGTGCCAGAAAATTCAAAGGGAAGCCACGTACTTTTAATCGATACAAATGATTTAAAAGCCAACTAATTTTCATATTTCATTCAAGACTGCAAAAAGCAAAACCGACAATTCCCGAGATTGTAGCATCATAAATATTACTCTCACGACCCTTTATTATCCCTTACCGACACGCAATAACACAAACTGAAATTTGCCCAATGTTACGGAGGACAGCTCTACCGAGTGGCTTATCAGCTCCAACTTGGAATATCGATTCGCCGATTGCAGCTTCGATTTCTATATGCAATTCCATTATTTTACGAGGACAATCGTGTAATTTGCCGTGTTAAGAATGTAGGAAAAGACCTCGCTCGCCCCCACTATACGTCGCCTTCGAGAAAACACTCCATACCTAGGCTCATAAAACAATAGGGCGCTACATTTGGATCTCTCGACAGTGATCGCTGACCTCGTGTATGTGCGACTAGAGAGTGATCGAATCAAATGGCTTACTAGATCGTGAGATCGCCGGGAATGATCTTCCGTTTTTATACCCGAAAAATGTGATAGGTCAGCTTACAAATATACGGGCATTATCCCGGATTCCGTGACAGCCAACTCTGTTACGGCGAATAGTAGATTGTTTACATTAAGGTCCTTAGTGTCGGCCATTGAGGCTCGGATTACAGATTATCAGTAGTTAACGAGAGCGACTTCTTTTAATTGCTCCATTATTTTAGTATTGTGCTCCTTCGCGAATCTTCATTATATTTTATCAAATATTTCGTTAATTTGACGCCTAATCTCGCTAAGAACATGTTATGATCAATTTGTCAATTTGTCAAGTTTTTTTGCTTATTATACGTTAGCCGACGACAACGGCTTACGCAACCATGTACTTATCAAGGTCTTTATTTATTTTATTGTGTTTGGTATATGAGTGTATAAGTTTTTCAAAGGATTGGAACTGATCGTAAATCTTATCCATTTGCTCGCTCAAATGTCAATTAATCCAGCCTGTATTATCCTGTTGCTTCAAGATCTGTTTTCTTCTTATATAGATCTATTTGGGGCTGTCCAGCCTCGACTCGAACGGAATCTATTTTTTCGCGTTGCCAAACGACTTCCAAGAATCTCGGCACTGGCCCCTTCGTCAAGATTCATAGAAAATTACATTAGAGATATTAATTTAATCTCCGTAGTTTGTTACCGTAGCCTCTCAGCTCCAAAATAATAAAGACTGAAATACAGAGCGCAGCATTTTCATTTTGCAAATGTGAGGATAAATAGCAATTGGGCAGGACCGGATGAATTATTGGAACCTCTAGCGGCCCACTGATTATTGGCAGCTTAGCGCTTTACCCTTGGCCTCGTCCTTGTCGCGAGTGAGCTTCCCCTAGTGCACGAGTCGATTATCCCAAGATCGTGAAGTCGCTGGGTCCGACGCTCGCAAATTTTTATCTTGACGAGGCTGTGAGATTTCAGGATCGAGTCAAAGTTCATTTCACGAGATTCCTTCGCCTTCCTTCAATTTCTCGACACAACGGCTCTCGTTCTTTCCTCTAATTTATCGGAATGGGCGGGGCGGGGGGATCACCGCGACTCTATATTACTCACGGCGGTAATTACTTGGTTTTAAGCGATGATAATAAAAATGACTTTGCACTAAGCGAGCGTTCCTATACTTTGAACTCAGTAAAATATTCAATATAATGAACTCCTGGATCACATTTAAATCAAAAGAGAAAACTAAAGCTCTATTTCACTTTATTTATGAAGTTCTTTCAACCAGAACGAATAATTAGAAGGACGAAAAAATGAAATTTACTGCACAAATAATCTTATAAACATTTTGCAATTTTAATAGTAATTCAGCACAATCTGTTAAAAATGGTAAAAATTAAAATCCCGTCTACTATTCAGTCAAAATTCACTATTTCTTCATATACGAATGCTAAATAGATAGATAGATAGATAGATACGGAGATAGAGAGAGAGAGAGAGAGAGAGAGTTTATGAGCCTTCAAAGTACTTTACGATAAAATAAAAATTAATTTAACTTTACTTATCGATTTGCCTTCTCGATATTCGATAATAATTTTTTAGTTTATTAATTTTTGAAAATCAAGTTTCGTCTCTTGCTCTCGAAAATTCTCAATTTATAATTGAATTTGTATAAAAGCTAATCATCATAAATCAATATTTATAAAAGTTGAGTACTAATCATTAGTTATTAACAATCAAACTATGTTCCGACGCACTTCTATGTAACAAAGTGTTATAAACTTGTTAATTCAGTAGGCTGCAATAGTTTACGTTAATTTACAATCGAACAATTGATTTGTAATAGTTCATATTAATTATTCTAATTATTAAATATCGCTTATGCGATATTTGTTATTGTATTAAATACATACAAAAACTTAGTTGTAGATTATATAAATTTGCAAGTTACTGCTTAGGATGCAGCCAATGAATGATGTTTGATGATTAGAAAAGTCTTTTCAATATTTTCAGATCTAATATAATATATTCTAATATTTTTGTATTAAATTTTTTTAAATATTCCCTGCATCCTAGTTTCTGTCGTTTTCTATACCATAAATTCATCCTTTCTCTGACGTATAATCGACGAAAGAACTAGAAAAAAGCGATTCTGCGATTAGGAATGAAAATAATAAAAGCGTTCGATAACGAGGGTTTTAATGTCTGTAATAGAAGAAAAACGAAAAGAAAGAATATGAAGCTGGAAAATGAGCTCGATCGGAAAAAATCAAACGAAGCATCCTTGCACAAAAAAAAAGTAGATGCCAGCAATCTCCACTCCCTTAACCAATCATCATCGATAAGCGACGACGTCGTTCTATCTTCTTCTCCCTCGTACCATTTCCTCCCTTACGACGCAACGGCATACCACGACGCTTAATCGATGCTCGACTTGCACTCGAGCCTCTTTGTTGCTCGTTGTTACGACTTTACAGTACCGAACATCTTCACCGCAGCAACATACGATAATCGACAGAGAATATAGAACGGCATAGAGTATTTCGAGCATTTACGCCCCCGCCGTTGCACCGACGACATTCGATGATAATCGTTGGGAAAGTAACGTAAACGAGAGAGAGAGAGAGAGAGAGAGAGAGAGAGAGAGAGATTTTTTCGTTATTTGAAGTACATACATGCACATGATTAATTATCAATGAAAAGATATTTATAGCAATTTTTTATTTGGATAATTGATGGTTTTTCGTTCAATTTAATTCTTTCGATAAATTAAATTAAATTCCGTGACACAATATACAATACACGCACACGCAAATATGTATAATAGAATGTAATTATTATGCACTGTAAATAACTATACGTGATTATGTATTACTTTGATAATTATTTTGTACACAATATCATTTTAAATTAATAATTATACAACGTGTAAGATCATACTTCTTAAAATAATAATTTTAATGAAATTAAGTAATTACACGATATGTGAAGATAAATATAATAAAATATAATCTATATTATGGTTTAATTTAATTTTAGCAAATTATAAGTAAAATTAAAAATTTATTTATAACGAAATAAGCAATGTATATAAGTTTATTAATATTAAATTAAATATTAATATTAAAATAAGTATATCTTAATAACTTAGGTAAGATATTATTTGAATTTTTAATGAAGTAATGACTTTTTATGAATGTTATTTGACGTAAATAAACATTTGATTTAATATTATTTGCATACCATTCTTGAAATAAAAAAAAAAATTTTGCATTGAATAATTGAATTGTATATAAGATAGTTATGATTAAATACATATTAGATGATCATGCGATATTATTTCTTGAATAATTAATATGAATTTTTGGCATAAATAAATATTAATCTATAAATTGTTAACTTCATATCATATTGGATATTACATTAATATAACAGCGAATATGGAATTTATATTTTTAGTCGTATATATGTGTACATCAAGGTTAGTCGAATCTTAATTTTTTCATTAATTTTGTTTTTACATTTATTATTTTTGTTTGTATAAAAAATTTATTCACTAGCTTTATCTCATAAATTAACTCAGTACAAAAACAATAAAATCAACGATTGTTAGAATAAAGAGTACCCTTTCTTAAATTAAATTTTTTTATTATCATACACGTTTTATAATCGAATGGTACTTATCAAATTTGTATTCGCTATTTCGTAAAAATGATTGTTTGAATGTTACATAATTTTATTATAGATCTGATGAATTGACTAGTTTTTTAAAAAAAAAAAAAAAAAAAAAAAAAAAAAAAAATAAACTACCTATTAATTAAATCCGATCAAATTAATTCACTACCATTTATAATTCGCATTAAGACACGAATTAATCATATAATAATAATAAAAAGTAAATAATATTTAGGCAATTTATTATGAAATATTTATTCAGATATTGAAGTTATTATATTTAACTGGACGAATATACAGAATAAAAGAGTGAAGCTTAGCATTTTTATAGAAAAAGACAAGAGGTCCTTAAGTAAAGGAACACAAGAGAAACAATTAAAATTGATCTAGATGTAAAAGAATCTGCTAACGAAACACGAATAAAATTCGAATACTTTAATTGAGTGGTGAGAAACGCTGTAATAATAACAAAAGGGCGCTATTATCCAGATAGGATGGAAAAAATCAATGGAAATGAAAAAGTTTGCTTAAAAGAATGGAAAATAAAAGAGAGAGAGAGAGAGAGAGAGAGAGAGAGGCGAGTGCAAGACAGAGACAAAAGGAAAGGAAAGGAGGTTGGTAACAGCTGCAGTCTCGGTGACAGAGACGAGACCTCATTTGTAGCGGGATGGGAAACAGTACCGTCTACGTTTCCACGATTCTACCTAAAATATAAACCTAAACTCGGGCCGAGTGAAGAGAAAAGAGTAGAAATGAAATTGTTATTGCAGAAACTTTTTTCACTATCGAGCACCAGCCACAAAAGTTCCTTGGCTCTTTATTCTTTTAAACGTATCGAGCTCTGTTTCACGCCCATAACAATTTACAAATTGTTATTTGTATATATATATATATATATATATATATATATATTATTTGTATATATATATACAAATGTTACAAATTACATTTTTCCTTTGTTTTCTTCGGTAAATTGCTTACACCGTATCATCAATACTTACTACTAGTAGTGCACAATTATAGGAATCTCGCAATGAAGAATAAATATTTAATAAACACTTTTTATTTTTCATTTCGAAAAGCATTTCGAATTTTTTTGGTTTTGTTTTTTTTGTTTTGGTTTTGTTTTGTTTTTTTGTTTTGTTTTTTGTTGTTGTTGTTGTTGTTGTTGTTGTAAATTATATGAAACATATCTTAGAAAACTTGCCGTTGAGAAAAATTACTCAACTAGTGTATTAGTATTTTTATGTAAATTTCGTTTAACTTAATAATGGAGATGTATTGTAGTATTACTTTGCGACGTATTACACAAACTTATGAGCAGGTAAAATTTTTAAATGAAAATGACTTCTCTATTCTGTATTAACGGGTAATGTATTACGCATACGAAATATTTATTACAATATTGTCAGTCGAAAATCCCTTAGATCGATTCTTTTCTCTGGATAATACACATACACTTTGATAAGTAATATTGTTCATTGTAATTTTTAAGATTTGATTTATTCAAAGATGAGATGCGAATGAATAAATGCCGAGTAAAATATTTAAATAAGTTCTTATTTATGATTATATTAAAGCTTGGAGGTAGCTGCTACCTTACAATCACTTGGTAAAGTAGGAATTAAAATTTTTCATAGTCATTGCATGAAGTTATTGATTGTACAAGCTACTAATTAAGAATGATTGATTACTCGAACATTATAAAGTCATGCTAAAAGAATTTTACTTGAGAAAAACTTTTAGAAACTTCTAATTAAGAATAAAAGACATAAATTAATTTGGTCTAGTGGAACGCGTGCCTGAATTTCTAAAATCTTCAGGGACTGCGGAACTTTCGTTATTATTAATTAGTTCTCCGTCCTTATAATATAAATGCTTTCATTGATTTGTTGTACATGGTCGTCTCGAAAATTACGTTCGTTATTTGATTTACTTTAAGGGTGCACCGACCCAACGCCTTCGGCCAAGTGATTGATTTTAAAATACTACCCACATCAGCGACGACGCATATTTAAAAATCATTAAGCTCATTATTATATTTGCATCTCACTTCATTATACGAGATATTTATTTTCATTACAGTTTATTATTTTTAAATGCCATATCAATATTATTTTATATAATTATATGTCATTTTCAATATAATCGTCAACGCGCTAATTAATCATTGTTGTACTATGCACACAAATGCTTAACTCTCTAAAGAAAATCAGCTTTTAATGTTAGCTTTTTTTTTTGTTTTTTTTTTTTGTTTTTTGTTTTTGTTTTTAAACTAATTGGATATTAATTTATCTATCGTATAATTTTTTCGGTTAAAAATTCTATTATTACTCGATACGATTCTAGAATAAAGGGAAATGAAATGTGATTTTACCCGAATTATAAATGAATCTGAAATGTTTAATCGATTATAAAACATTTAATATGTTTTATATATTATCAATAAATTATTCAAATCGCCGGATATTAATTAAATTGAATAATTAATTATGCATTGCGACGTATCGGAACGTGTACGAGAGTAGCATATTAAATTATAATTGGACGATATGTTGCCACGAAAATTTGGCTATGGAAATTCAAGTCAACTACACATTTAGAATTCAATAAAAGATTATTAGATTAATATTAAGATTATTCGTACCCTAATGCTAGCAATTATAAAGCCAATAAACAATGTGCGAATAGCGATTTTCCAACAAACGCCATCGGACATTTCTACACGATGTGCGGGATTCGTTTGTCTAACCTTTGACTTTATTGCATACTATTTCATCTAGAGCCAAGAGAAGATAAAAATTACAAAATGAGTGGAGAGAGCCTGGAGCGAAAGCAATTTTCAAAAGCAGCGTGGTGTAGGAGGGTGGGAGGGCAGGAGGGTAGGAGGTAAATAAAAGAAAGGAAGAAGTAGTCTGCGGAAAAGACATTAGCTAGAGTCGGCTAATTATCGGCAGTCGCTTATTGTTAATTGCCCTTTCGACAACAAGTGCCTTATTAGCTTTTTGGCCGAGTGTCAAACTCTATTAAACATTCAGCGTTGCAGCTCGGTGTCATTAAATAACAAAACAAAAGCAAAAAAAAAACCAAAACAGTAGTGTTGAATAAAAAGTTGAAAATGTGCCACTGCGCGGCCAGTCGATCGATCGTTCCCTCTCTCCCTTAACTTCTGCAATCATAGCGAAAAGCCCAAGGTAAAAATAAAAATCCACTCGTCCACGGAGAAGCGTCTGTATTTGTTTAACATGTCTACTTATAATTGCAATCACTTAACGTCTCATATTGAAATACCTGCTTAACCTACACCTTTGCTTCGACCGGATTGAATGATAACGATTTAAAGGGATAGGCTTGGTGATTTATCGTTGGATCGTAAAGTCGCTGTAATCGATGCTGATAATAACGAAAGCTGTGCTGGCATTTTGCATTTTAACGAAACGAGGCAGCAGTTTCATGATATAATGAGCTTTCAATTTATAAATAATTAATAATTATAAAGCTGATACAATGCCACAGCTTGTAACGATGGCTCTTATTTATTTATTATTATTGGCGTAGGTGAATAAACAATCCGGGAGATTTAACTAAACGACTTTGAGCATTGCAATATTTCAAACAACGCACAATTCTAATTACGCATGCCACGAGCTTTAAATAATTATTTGAATTTTTATCGCTAAATTACTAGCGAACGGCCTCTTTCACGTTTCCTACTATTGCTGGTAAGTAAAAGTAAATTTAGGATCGTCTATAAGCAACTTAAATAAAATATTGCAATTAATCCAATAATTAATAGAATAATTATAATCAGGCCTTTACAAATTTATATAATTGTAAGAAAAAGAAAGAAAAAAAAAAAGAAGAAAAAGAAGAAAAAAAAAACCAATGAATTATGTGTTTTATTGAGTTATTACTAATGATGTTCCAACCATTGCACCGAGACCTCCATTCGAATCGGCTCACATTATTTAAAATTTTTATCCAATGTCTGTTGCTGACGGTTAATGATTCGAGATAGGAGGGGAGTCGATAAGAATCTGTTTTTGAAACACTCGATAATCGATGATAAATCATTATTAAAGCTCAATTCATAATTCATAAACTGTTTATAATGGCGCGTGGTTACATTATTATATTCATTTCATTCGATATAATAACTTTTTATTTAAATAACGAGATACTTTCCAAGAGATATTAGTTTTATTATTATTTTTTTTTAAATAACAGGTCAACGGTATAAAGGCTGTAAACAATTTAGCTTTGTTTGATACTTATGAAGAGTGCGAAATATTGTCTTATTATGTAAGGGATGGAGTTAACATTTAATTGCAAACAAAAAGAAAAAAAAGGAGAGAAAAATTAAATTAATAATGTTTATGATTTTTTCGGATGCCGTACAATATATTTATGTGAGACTTTCATACGAATTAATACATTGTTTGTTTTTGTTTTAAATTTATGAATATATAAAAATATATGAACATTCAAAATTGTTGTAATTTATTGTCTTTTATCAAATTATTTTTATAACATTATAATTTAGTTTAATAACTTCATAGATTATAATTCTACATCGTACAATCAACGTTTAACAACGTTATACAACAAATTCTCATGTGTTGAATTATTTATTTATTATACTTTTTAAATATTATCTATGTGTATTAAAAATTTCAATTTTCAATTGTAATACCAATGTTTTTCTAAACAATAAATTTCTGAATAATGTTGAACAAAATTGTACACTAAAAAAGAAAATATATTCTTAATAATTTATTTATATAAGCAAAGCAAATTCTAACATTTCTTACACAACTGTGCATTTTCGTCGAATTATTATATTCATTTAATTGTAGATTAATTTTTCTAACGCAGACGTACGTACTACCACCAACACTAACTATAAAAATAAAAATTCCAAAAAATCATATTAATAAAAATACTATAATAACATTAAAATTATTTATTCAATAATAATACACATAATAAATATTTTCGTACAATAATTGAAATTTAAAGACGTACCACCCCCACAACACCACAACACATTTCATTTTAAACAGTTCACACATACCCTATTATAATAAATAAATTTTCTATCTTCGTTTATTCCTTATTCATCCCCCCCCCCTTCACCCCCATTCGGTTATGAGAATTCCCACATCGCAATAAAACACAATGTCTTCCACCTTTCTATTAACAAATTATATTATATCCACTTTTATAATATTCAAAAGAAAGAATATTTTAAAACAAATCTTACGGTAAAAATTCATCTACATAATTAATAATAATAATATCAGCGCGCGAATATAATCCGCAAAGTTTATTTTCTTTAATTTATCGTGTAAAATAACGAGAATGACTAATTATTAAAAAAAATTATGTAATTATTCCACAATTTTCAGTGGGTCTATCCAGTTAAAGCATCAGACTCGATTCACTAGTCATCCATTGCGATAGTTTACAGATGCTAGGAGATTGATTTTAATCACGAATCATTTACGTCGATCATCATATGCTTAGTGGATCAGTGATGACCCTACTGAATGACAAAGAATACCTACTTGTCCCGTCTCTCAAATAACCTCTACCTTCTATATTATGATGCACAAATATAATTCACTGGTCGTCGCCACCTTGTGACCAAAATACGAGTTATTCAAAATCTCAGTCTAGGCAGCGCCACGCCTTAACCACGTGTTCCCAAGATTTTTTCCATCTCAATTAATGTCACGATCGTTAGTTTATTTTTATACGGTTATTTTACGACTCGCAATACGAGGGCAACGGCACAAACCATCCACGTTCGACAAAAATCACGTTTTGCTTAATTTCACCGTTATCGTTAACGTTAACGACAACTCCCCGCCCATATTCACCACTACTAATCCAAACAAACACATTAGCCTTCAGTTAAAGCGAGTGACTTTATCGACGCCCGCGTAACCGACAAGTCTCATGCGATTCTTCATAAATTTACAACGTCTGCACCATAAATACCATAATAGCAAATATTTGAAATTTGTCTATCCTCGTTGTTTAAGCATTACGACATACGCTCGATATATTAAATAAATTTACGGAAAAATTATTTCTACTTTCAGACAATTAATAAGTAATCATATCCATAGAGATAATACCGGAAGATTATTATAGTGCAGTTACAAGATCTCGTTATTATAAATAATTGGGTATATTTAAGAATTGCCAATACTGTGTTTTCCTAACGACATCTAAAAGTATGCACTAACGAAAGCGTCACGGGTGCATAAATAAACAAATGCACTCCCCGATTATTGTGCTAAGGCCGACTGTTGTTGCCGCAAGTAAGAGCCAAACCGAGCCGAGTATAAAAAAAGAAGAAAAACACACACACCCTGGCCCTCCAAGAGGTCATTCATCGGCCTCTCCCCCGAGAGTCACCGTCGTCGTCATCCGTCAACCATGACGCCCCGCGCCTCGTCAATATACACAGACACGATCGGACCGGACTCTCTCGCTCTCGCCACGCCACCCTCGCACACAAACAGCGGCGGTGGGGCACCTGTTGCGCTCCCGCTAACCCCACCGAGCTGGCCAGGAAATAAAAAGGAAGAGCTGCTACCACCACCACCACCACCACCACCACCACCACCACCTCCCCCCCCCCTGCCCGCCAAGCTGGCCGGGAAATAAAAAAGAAATCCGCCCCCGGGTGGGCTCGAACCACCAACCTTTCGGTTAACAGCCGAACGCGCTAGCCGATTGCGCCACGGAGGCCCTTGCGAACGGGGCCTCCAAGACTCCTAAACTCTCAATCATTCCAGAATCGTTCCAACAGCTTCCACTTGAGTGTCCCCAGAGGGCGCCCCCACCTCCCGAGCAAGGTAAATTACCTGTGCGTATGCCTACTTGGCCGCTCCGACGACGTCCCCCTTCGCTTATCATTATTATCCGCTTATTATGCAGTCGATTGTTGTTTCGTTCCCGAAGCCCAATGACTCGGAGACAGACGATCGACCAGAGCTTTAGCGGATCTGTCGTTGATCACGTTGTTTATCGTCCTTGTCTTAACGTCGATCCTTGTCAAATAACCGCCGGCACCTTACTGCCCGCCGCGCATAACCACCATCACTGCTTATTATACTTGGGCATTTTATTATGAACTGTCGTTGTAAGATTAATTGTGATTAATCGTGATTAATTTTGATTAATTGCTTCAAATTAATTTTTTCAAATCATTTCTTAGCTAGTCAGGTCGGCATTCATATACTGACATTGGCATTTCCATTTATTATAGTCATTGTTGCAATTGCTTCCACGTGGCTCAATCGATCGATCCAAGCATTCGTGATTAAATCTTCGTTCATATTTAAAATGTCGTGGCATAATCGTCGCCTCACAAAGAACTTCAATGGAACAATTATAAGCAAATGACACGTATGGCATTTCACATATGCCTCTTCGTATTTTATTCTTCAATATTATTATGTAGAGTGGAACATTGAATTTACGGGAAATAATATAATCTGTGCATTTTTAGACAGCCGTATACGAGAAACATTACGTCAGTTAATTTTTCGTAATGTAAATGCCGACATTGTATAAACGTCTTTACTCCCGTGTGCACGGAAAGTTTATTATGTCATTTCCTTTTGCAGCCGGCTCGGTCGTCTGATGGATGAAAAATTCCGTAGTGAAAGGGGTGGGGGGGGGAGAGGAAGAAACTTTATATTGAATTCGTGCTAAAAGTCAATTCCTGTATTGTTTAGTTTTTTACCTAATTTTTGCCACAGAGAAAATCTAAATCTAAATCTTCCACAGAGTCATCTATATCGAAACGCATAACATTAATAACAGAATAATCTAAAATATAACTTAATTGCTTAAATTTTCCAATATATCTTTGAAAATATGTAGTTATGAATAATTCCAATAATGTTATTGCCCCGAGTAATTAATTAATTGGTAAGTGTAATATGTACAAATTCTTATTTATTACTTGACGCTTGTGTGACACAACATTTTATTCTTAAATACACTTCTACTATCGTTTTTAATATAATAATAATAATAATAGTTTAATCATAGAATTCAACGTAAGAGGTGAATTCAAGTACTAAGCTTATCATGGACAATTATACATATACATGTCGGCAGCGAATAAAGTGTAATACTTTCACATCATTGAATTAATCATCATGTATATTTATTAACTATGTTACATTAATTGTCATCACATATCAATTTTAAATACATTTAAACTGAAAATAGCTCGTTATTTTTAATGAAGCTTAATTTACTTTGCTTCAAGTATCTCAATGCACAAAACCATCCTTAAAAATATATTATAAAAGCATGTTTTATCAATTATATATTATTTCTAGTAAATCTCTCTCTCTCTCTCTCTCTCTCTCTCTCTCTCTCTCTCTCTCTCTCAAGAATAACGACTATGTCGTCAGAAACAAATTGGATTAACGTTTGTTAGATGTAATTCAGCAATTAACAATTGAAAAACGTTAAAATTCTGAAAGGCCAGGTTTCGCCTCCTTTCGCATCGATATATTTCCCTTTGGTATGTCGATCACGGGAAATAGATGGGGAAGTTGGATGGATTAAGGCACTGCCGATATGTAATGTACCCGAGTTAAATAATTCGTCAGTGGGTACCATCATCGCGTCAATTGACTGGTTGGCGATTATTCCTTGACACTGAAATTGAAATTAATTACGTGGCATCCGCCTGAAAGAGCAACCGTAGTAACGAGGACTTGGATGGTAAATCCAGCTTCCTTCGTGGTACTCGGGAGCTTTATTCGGCCGGTTGTCCAGGACGCGCCGCGTTTTGTAATTATCACTCAGGGACGAAGGACGAGATCCAAGTGGCCGGTGGTGCGAAGCAAGAGGGGGAATGTTTTGAGTTATTAGTATTGAGCATTCGTAGATAAGTTTGGCATGCAATTTGGTAATTTCATTGGTTTCACTTTCTATGGGAAATTCGAATCGACAAGTGGATTATCCTTTCGAATAAATACTTTTAAACAATTTATGTATTTTTATACGAGTAGATAATTCTATGTACTTAATTATCCAATAGCCAACTATCTATCCAACATAAAATTATAATGGTAAATGTCTGAAATACATGGTTACTTTCAATCAAATATTCTCTCTGTTTCTTCACTCTTACATTCTTTCATTGATAATACATGTAAATTAATTATTATGACGAGGCAAATCGCTTTATATACTTTATAATGTAATTATAATTACAATTAAGTCAAATAAAAATGTCGTGGGTAATTGACTTTTCAATTTATGAGATCGAATATCTATTTAATAAGAGGGCATAAAACGATTATAGAATTTATTTTATGGAAGCCTTCTTTATTAAATAATATCATTTAATCAATATATATTTTTCTTTTATTAAACCAGAAATAATGCCATTGTTATTTTCGGAATAAACTATTTTTTGCTTAAATACAGAGTAAGTGGATTACTGCTATCACAACAACCCCTGTGCTAAATTTTATTTAAAATTTAATGAAAATCTCATATAATCATTATCAAACATTATCAAATCATCATTCGTATTAATATTTTAATTCATTTTATGTCATTAATGTATATTTATAATAAATGAAACCACTCGCCTTTTATTTACATTATTATATAAAACTATAAATTTAATATCGATATTAATATTAAAGTGTCTTTTAGTTGAAAATTTGGAAAAATAATATTTTTAATTTTAAATAATAATGAATTTGTTGTAACTAATTATGCTAATTAAGCTAATTTCAATGAGACTATTGCATTAATATCGATGCCAGTTTTTAAATTAATAAGCAACAAATAAATTATTAAAGTAAATTATTATCATGTATTATTACTATAATAAACTTTTTATGATGAAATATGAATTGAAAATATACATTTAAATTTGTTCGTTTGTTGTCGAAGAAAAAATATACATTAAAAATTCAAACTATGAATAATCAAATTAAAACAAGATCGGATAGATAAAAATTAGTGAGAATTTAAATCCATTCGTTAAAACGACGTAAATTACATTTTATAGAGAAATGAATAGTTTTCAGTAACTTATGTAAATTATTGGAAAAACTATTTTTAAAATTATTTAAGTTTTTTCTCTGAGAAAGATTTGTTATTAATGTTGTGAAATTACGCTTACTATAATGTTTGATCAATAATCTTTTTATCGTTTTATGAAAATATTTATTTAATAGTACGATGTTTAACCTCTTAAATTAGATTTCATTAGTCTACAGAGCAATCTGACAAATATTTCGTCATAACACGTATTTTTCATACAATTATTATTATTTTATTTGTTTATAATGTTATATAATGATTTGCCGTAATTAAAAATATTTCAATTTATATCACTAATTATTACTGGATGCTTTTTTTTTTTAATAAAATTTATTTAGCGAAAGCAATATTATTTATTGCTAATTCGAAGATTAATGTACTAACGTCGAATGGACTTAATCTACAAAGGTTGAAAAAGTTTTTCATCCAATTTGAAATTTAATACTGATTTACAGTTATGACTGCGTTACTAGCGTTACGCTAACAACATTTTATCGCCAATAGCAAATTCTTTAATTTTGTTAATTATCTTTATCTCAAGGCAATAATACCGAAACAATAATTTTCTACTCTTATTGTGTAATGCCAATATTATATGAAAATAGAATAGAAATAAGAATTCTTATTTCATATTTCACATTGGATGTCTAATTACTCGACTAGGTAATAACGCAGACAGGAGGCAGATAATATAATAATGGTCATTATGCAAAAATTAACATATTGTAAAAGTCCACACTATCGAAACAATCCTTAAAAATATTTATCGTTAAAAAAATAATGCTGTTTAAAGCAATAAATAAAAACAAAACGAACAGAAAAATAAACTCGAAACGAACAAGCCCCAGAAAAGTAAGGCATGAAGAAAAAAATAAGAACATCATAAAGAAGCATCGATGACGAGTATTAATGTAATGTGGTACTAACTACCGAATGCGAATAGTATCGTATGCGATGTTTTATCACTACAACGATGAAACTTAGTCGCAGTTTCGTGTTTCGTAATACCACCGAGTGACTCATACAATACGGGACGTGACGTCGTCGTGGTACACGCGAGTCAACCGATTTTCTCGACTCGGATTTCATTGGTTTCTAGGGAGAAATGCGAGAGGGCCGAATTGATTGGAAGGCGTAGATCAAGTGGAAGATGTGGATCGAGTGGAGGGACACACGATTGGAGGAAACACCGTTTGTCGAGCGGGAAATGCAATACTCGCATGTGACTGCCATTAGAAAATACAGTATTTTGTATTTTAAACGTCAACGTTCTTAATTACAAGCCGTTTTACAGTCTATATTGTACATACACGTGTAGCGGATTATTATCTTGAAATATCGTCGAGATAACTCAGGCTTTTACATCCGTATTATTATAGCTGAAAGAAAAACTTTCGGGCAAGTTAGAATATCTGGTGGTATTCAATTTTAGGGCGATAGCGTGGGTTATAATTTTCAGATAAGCTTGAAAATTGAATTTTTACGTAAAATGTTGGTAAGGCGACTTCAGAGGTTTAATAATTCTTAAATCGGGTAAAATCGTCATTGTCAGCTGTGGCTTTTGACACGATTCGTCTAGACGACTATGTAGAATAAAGATAAGGGGACGGCTTTATACAGACGTCTTAAATACGGTGAATTTTTAACGAAAATATGTACTTTGTATGAGTACATTTAGGTGCTCGCCGCAAAAAATCTATAGAGATCCTTTTGTGAAACTCGATGGACGAATAATTATTTAGATAGCTGCTTTAAAAATATTTCTTATTTTTTGAAAGTCTTTTAAGTTTTTTACGTATATAGTCGTAGAAAATGATAAAAGGAGAATATAATGAAATATTGCTTTAAAAAAAGAAAAAGAAAAAAAAAAAACTTCTTTTTTTTTTCGTTTTTTCGGAAAATTCAAATTTTTTTTCTCTCTTTTTTTTTTTCTTTTTCCTAGGACACGAAAGACGTAGATCATTTACGAACGGTTGTAAGCATTTATCATTGTTCATATGTAGGTCAAAAAATGTTTTATACTAGAGATATATTATTGTTCACGTGGTTTTCATGTATACGTACGTGTACTTTACATTACACATATTAAATGAAATGACTTATTAAATAAAATAACTATCGTTTCTTATATTAATCTGTATTAAACGTATTTTTAATGTATACATATCTGAAATAGAAGAAAACTTAATTTAAATTAAAATGATTGAATTAATTCAATATAACATTAAAGATATTTATTGTTGTGTATATATATATATATATATATATATATATATATAATATTATTATGTAATTTCGAATTATAATTGGTCTAATAATAATGTTCGTGTAATACTAATGTCGGTAATCGTAATAATACGTAAGTTGAAAATGTAAAAATATATCTTGATAAATAGTCTGAAAAGATGTGCACTAACTAATTATTATCTTGAAATTACAGTTTATAAAATATGGTATTTTCATAAAAAGAATTACAGCAAAATTTCATAAAAAATGAGAAAAAGTTTGTTACTGTATGATCGAAGCGAGCAAACGTTTCTCTTTCTAAAGTTCCAAAATCAACGACGTTAGATATTTTAAAGTAATTTATATTCTAAGATAGATTTTAATGTTTTCACACTACTATATAATTTGTTAATGAGCATGTTTTCAATGTTTGCCATAAAAATTAAATAGACGACATTTAATTAAAACGAATTACAATTTATATATATATATATATATATGTATTCCTAATCGGTGTAAAGGAAGGCTCATTAAAAAATGTGCTAATCATTACAATTATACAATTATTCTAAAAAAAAAAAACAAAAAAAACATCTAGTTGCTTTTTTCTTAATGGCTAAAAATAAGTAAATTTTGATATCTTCCGAATAATGAGTTCATCGTGATAATTTAGCATAGATTGTTTTATGAATATTTTAATTACTGTGATAAGTGCATATATTGTAATCTAGATGGAGCTTATATGACATTAGGTTAATATTGCTTTACAAAAGCATTGTCTTTGAAATAAAAAATTATAATATTATGGCGAAGGATAAAGCTAACCGAATAGGATGAAAAATTTTGAGTTATTGTAAATACCTTGAAATCGAAGGAGTAATGGACTCCCGAGATTGCAGGCTTATTTATTTATAAGTCGCTTAATAACGACCTCGCTGATCTCGTGCCAAATAAATCAAAAGATCGCTAAACCGAAAGTTCCATTGACTAGTCTATGTTAACATTAGTCGAGAAATGTCTCGGAGCATTGATTTTTCCATCCGTGACATTTATTACCCGACTGCGTGCCAGGTGTAATGGCGGACTCGAGCCGGTATATTGAAATTCATGAGAATCAGCGCTACTAAATGCCAGTAGAAAAGTGCACTCGGAAGGCTAAGCGAATCTGCAATAGAAAAGTTATCTGGATAAGTTTTTTCTTTGCCCTCGAGCCCTCGGCACTTGGAAAATACTGATTCAATCGTAGTGATTGTCGCGCGTGGTGAATACCAATTACCAATTGGGAGTGCAAAATGTAGGATTAATAATTTTCAAATTAATTTTTCCCTATTTTTTTTTTTTGTTATTGAAAAATAGCATCTTATCAATGAAGAATATTTTCATAGGGAATATTATAAAACACATTCTGCAATGAACCACGCACATTCACGTGTACGTATAAGCGCACGGATAAGAATGTGGATAAACCTACCGTTGTACGTTGCCACAATCTCATCATCCATAATGTTATTTAGTATTTATAAAAATATATAAAAGTTTCATATAAACATTGTATTTTTTTACTATTCCAAATAATTAGAGAAAATTAAAAAAAAAAAACAAAAAACAAAACAAAGAAAAATGGCGAAACTTCACGATTTGGTTTTAATGAATAATTAATGATGCTCGAGCATATGCATTATAATTTTAATAAAGTGTGTTTGAAAATGTTGGTAGCTATGATGTAAATTTCTAATTTAGCATTTTGTCTAACATAAGTTTGCTGTATTTATGAAATGAAATTGCAAATATACAAGATAAATGTCGTAGGACATTAGAAAGCATTTCAAATGTGTAATCAATCCTAGGCGTTGATAATATTGATGTTTCTAAGGATATAAATTCTAAGGATTATCAAGTACTTTCAATTGCTATTCTCGCTGTTATTCGCACATCTAATTATCATAGCGCCGGGCATATATTCTTCTCGAGTCCCGAGATTAAACGAGACGATTTACGTCACAGGTTAGAAAGTATGGACCTTTTTCGAAGTCGTAACTACTTAACGAATATTTTCACTTTCACGAGTGCAATGCCTTGTGACGTCCTCTTACTAGACAATAACATTTAACTTGGAATTTAATTTAAATTTCTGAACGACTTGGAGCTCACTTTTTATAAGTAAGAACAATATTAAATTTCTTTCTAATAGGAACTTTCATTGAAATTTAATTCCTGATTATTGAATTTAAATTGTATGTTAATTGCTTATCACAATAGAATATTTCATTTTATTCGCGTGAAATAGAATTTTAGGTAAATTAATAAAAATCTTTGCTTTTAGTTTAAGATTATAATTTAAAAAATTTCCATTAATTCGTACAATATTATTGTTATTATAAATAATACATTTCAATAAATCTGTGAAACAATTGTTATCTACGCTTAATATTATTATATAGAAAAAATTAATAAATTTCAATTTTAGTCTGGAACATTAGTAATTGCATTAATGATCTGAAAGTTTAAATATTCATAGCATTGTTAATCTTAGCTCTCGCGTTAAATTATTTTGCCGATATCAACGATAGGAAGATAAAAGTTTATTTTAAAATTATTCCAATTGAAAATTTTTTAATCAAACAAATTTACTATTTTTATTGTGAGTGATAATAATAATTAATACATTAATAAACATACGTGATTAATATAAGTTTGTCATTAAAAAATTATTCCATAAAATAATAATGAATTCGCTATATTAAATTAATATCTTTTAGTTTAAATTTATATCTTCAATATTTAGATCTTCAACTAATAGGCTTCAATAAGATTTTTATTAAAATTACTTTAATACAATTAATTTTCTGGTAAATTTTCTGGTTTATCATAACATTTTGCAATGTGTGCTTATAAAATATTATGTAATTAAATAATTACGTCAAACTTCGTATTCTACAATAATTTTCATGCTAATTCATATGTAATGGTGGATTAGCTAACAAAATTACAGTAAGTACGTTAAAATTTAAAAAATAACTGACAGTACATGAAAATTATGGCTTAATAAAAAATCACATCAACGCCTACGTATTTTGTTTGATAAATTATTATTTTGAATTTAATTTGTTTAATCCATTTATCGATAATTATTGTAATATATAATGTTGTATTATTAGAATAAGCGATGGGAAATTATTTTATACTTGTATGTGTTTTTTGATTTCGAAGGCGGAAAAGATTAAAATAAATTTGAAAATACTTTTAAAATAAAGTAGGCCAATGGCATAAGCTTTAACAAGTAAATCAATATTACGTTCAGTTTAAGAAAAATTTTATTCAAAACCTGATTTTTATTCGAATCAGTATTCAAAGATAATATTGTTAAGAATTAAGGTTATAAATATATGAAATTGCAAATCCCTTTAATATCTTTTTATATAGGTGATAAAATATTCGTTTTCGATTAATATGTTAATATAATATGTCGTATATAACTTTTTATTTTACGTAATTTTCAATAAACAACATAGCTTTTAGAATTATGCTCATGCATTTTCTATTGAAAATACGTAGTGTCTGAATTTATATAAATTATAATTGTTTGTACGAATCAAAGCAGTAAAATTAGACTTTTAGATCATAATATTTAAAACGACAAAAGAGAAGAGAAATTGTGATATTTGCAAACTTACTTTGTACATATCTACTTAGATATGGTTAAAGATTTAAGAATAATTTTTAGTTGCTTATGGAATTGCGTCTAACGTTTCAACAAACACTAACACTATTAGTGGCTGCTTTTTCCTCGAGTTTATCTATTCTTTCATTATGCTTTCCATTCAATGTACGGGTTTCTTAAAAGGACTGGCAAACTAAATCTCCGTACTTAAGGAAGAGTTTGTGCCTCGTAACTCATTGTGATGTTCGACCTTAAGCGCCACCGTTATACCACTTCCGCTCTTAAAAGAAGAATTGATGGTAGGTGCGAGTGTGAGGGAGGAGGTGGAAGTTGTGCGAGTCACAGGTCTTCTATTGCATAACTCCTGACACATGCCAATTTCACTTTCTATCCATCTTCTCTCCCTATCTCTATTTCTTTTTCTACCTTCTGCTTTTGAGTATCTATCTCGGTTACCATTTTGCTCTCTGCTCTTATGCTTTTTTTTTCACACATCCGCGTGCGAGCGGAATGTGTGTTGTGCTTGTTTAAAGAAATTCGTGACCAATTTACAGACAGATTCTGTATTTACTAAATAGCTTTAACGCGTTCGCAAAAACCTTGTAAACAGAGGACTTACATGGAAGGACGTGATGAATATTTGGGTCACGGAACTTTACAAAGACCAACAGACGTTTTCAAATTATAGAACATACTTTTCGCTTCTTATATTATTAATTATTGAAAATACGATAACACTAATTTTACAGATAGTTTCAAAAGTAGGATATTACAAAAGGAAATGCTTTTTCAAATAAAACCATTATCAAATTGATAATTTGTACAATATTCAAATTTATTATTTAGTGGCCTCTTTTAATTTCTATTATTGCCTTATACATGATACTAGATTCCTATATCGATATTTATATAAATAAATATCGAGAAATAGTATTGGAGTATGGTTACAACTATATTTAAAAGTACCTTATAACATAGCATTATCTTTTCACTTTTCTCGCTATTTTTAATTATTAATCATGTTTCGACATAATAGTGGTAACATATATATATATATATATATATATATATATCACGCAAATTCACAAATGCGCATGCACACATCGATTATGTAATTTTAAATATAAAATCATATTAAATTTACAAGAGACTATATTACTTGGGATGCGTAATTTTTTATATTTTTATTCGTAATGCTTTAATGGAAATATCAGAAAAATAAAAACTCTATAGTGAAAAAGAAAGTGTAATACGATAAAAAATTATGTTGATTTAAGAATATGGTATATTTAAAGGGGGATGTACAGGACTTTTCTACCTCAAGAAATAGGAAAGTAAAATTGACATTATGATTTTTAAACAGAAACTGATATTCTTCATTATATAAATAGTACATGCTGGACTGTTCTACTACAGATAAAATATTTAAAGCTAAATATTTTAATATCTCCTCTTTATGAAAGGTCATGTAAATTCAGTTCTATTAAATGTAGGGCAAAAAAAACTTGGAAGTCGGTGTAAAGATCGCTGTTACAGTTGGCAAATATAGTAAAAATTGATAAAATTATAGTAGAAATTAGATGCAGGACTTGAGACAGCTTGTAATTCGGGCAGTGCTCCAAATAATTTATGTAAATTACTAATACTTAAAGCCAATGTTGTATATATTCAGCTTACGCATGGATAATGCGATTCGCGCTCTGCATAATAGAAGTGCATGTTTATCTCGCGTATGCGCAATGTATTTGTATGTAAGAGCATTCATTCGGGGAGGTAAAATCTTTTGGCGCAGAGTAAAAAAAATTTTAATAATAAATTTAGAATTCATATTACATGTTAGGCTGACATTATTTGTTGATTATGAATAATAATACCTTTTATGGATAAATCTTCTACTTTTATATGACATTTGCTAGAAAACTTTATCGTATTTGTAATTCTGTTAGTTAATCGTTGAAGCATCGATAAATCACTTTGATTTTATTTATAAACAATTTTTATTAAAATTAACTTTTTCTGATGCGCATATATAACCCATTCTCCATAAGTTTCTCCGCATACACACGTATATTTGATCTATTTTGAAAAAATTTTAACAAAACATGTAAATTCATATATAATCTGCAAAAAATATTTTTTAGAACGATATACCTTTTCTTTTTAATACTATCACAAAGCTTTTATGTTATATTCTAAGTAAAATAACATTGTTCAGTGTTTTATGCCTATTTTTCGTATAATGTAAATATAAAATTTATGTAGTATTTGTTTCACGAGACACTTGAATAATGTTTTTTCTTCTCAATAAAGATGAAAAGAAGAACAAATCTTGAAACACCAAAGTAGTTTTACGAAATTTTACTATTCGTCCTGTTATTACCACAAATTTGAATTATATGTATTTATAAATAGAAATTCCTAATTTAATGTAATTATTTCTTATATTTCTTATAAATGGTTTTTTCATATTGACGCACAAAGTTGGAAAATTATTGTTTGAAACCAGTGTTAGCTACTCTCTTACAAATTCATTTGAAACAAATTACATAACAATATTATTTCATAAATTAATATTATTGAGTAATTTTATTGAGTATATAAGTGTTTTTGAAGATAAAATCTAATCATCGATCTGAAAACGTTAATAATGTATTTACGAGGACATATGCTTATTGTGTAAATGAAAATGTATTTTGATAATACGTAAATTGCTTTGCAATAACTTTTCATTAAAAACAATTTTAATTTTTAAATTATTAAATAAAATAAAAAACATAAATAAGTTACGAAGATCGTATCATAAGTTTCTGTAAACAAACTTCTATAAACAATTGGTACGTAATGATATTAAATTAAGATAAATCGGATAGGATGTCGTTGGCGTCATTCTTGGTCTTATCGACTGCCAAACATTGCAGTGAAACTATCAAGTTATCCAGCATCCCTATGATACAGATTCGTTATTCTGGTTTATAGTCGTTCTACATTTTCCGTTTTCTAGTCGTCTTCATTTTACACTTCTACTCATCTTTTATACGTATGCGCATATGAATACATACTTGAGACATGATGAAATTTTGAATTTCCCGTATACTCAAGTTTTACGACCAAGTTGGTGCTCTGTCTAGCTTTTTCTCTGACAAACTCTATACCGCGATTTTTGTAAATGTATATAACCTTCTATTACTCGGGCTTAGTATAAATTGATGTTAATTTTGTATTCCTTCGAGTTTATATCTTAATAAAACTTCCAAATTCTCTAACAATACCGTGTGTACAAAGTAGCTTTACATTTTTTCGTGCATTTTATTCACTTTGTACATTAGAGAAGAAGAAATACAGAGAGAGAGAGAGAGAGAGAGAGAGAGAGAGAGAGAGAGAGAGAGTATTCGCGTGTATTTATGTAGTTTTATTCTACAATTGATATTAATAAGTATTATTTGTTCTACGTAATTCACCGTATACATCTTAACACCAATGTAAATAGAGTACGTATACATTGCTTTGTTTACCCATTATATGTTATTATACTCGGCTCTATCGATAAAATCAATTTTTTAATCAAAATTTAATTACATTGTACACAAATTTCATTCGATAAAGATCATTCTCACGTAATAAATCAATTATTATTCATTGAATTTTTAAAATGTATGATACTTAATATTGTAACGTATATGTAACGAATCATATAGATGTATTCACGCAAATAATTAGCTGCGTAATTAAAACAATATGCATAAAAAAAATATGCTTTGTAAAATAAAAAGTTTATTTTTCAAAGATAATTTACTTTTATTCTACTTTAATAATGGGAGTGACAAAAATCATAATAGAGTAAAAAAAATTTTACCAAACATTTTGTGTAGGCAACTTGTATTGATACAAATTATTATAGCGGATGATGTAGAATTATACTTTTGAAACTACCATCGCCACTACATGTTTCTCAATCTATAATCCCTAGATACTTATTCAAATGATAAAACTTAGTTGCATAATATCTTTAAATATAAGAGGAGTTATTGTTATAATTATTAAGCTAATATTAGAAGCCTAAAATGTCATGGTCTTATCAACACCAGAACAGGATTATTCCCTTGTCTGTGCTCAATTAATCCATTTCCCGCGAGTCCATTTTGACATTATCATCTCACCTCTACCCTGATCCAATAGATCTCCAATACTATATTCCAAATTATAGTTACAATCTTCAATATATTTTCATTGCTCATTAAATGACAATCTTCAATCATAATGTAAATCAAAACGATGTTCCCTCTGAACCAGATATTCGTGTAATGCATATCCCCGACAAATATCTGCCATTCTCTTGCCGCATGCACATCTTCGTCACGTCCTTCAACACCTGGCACGAGTTCCAGAAAATTTTCAGAAGCCGATCCCACGCGTCCAGGTCGTTAATCAAGGACAATCGACGTCGGCGCGAGATTTATCCAGTGCGACGGGCATAAGCCTAATTATGTGAGGTCATGGAAAGTGGAAGAAGGAGAGTCAATCGGTAAGTGCGTATAGGACCCACGCGTTTTGCATTGAAATTTTTCCCTTTCCAAGGTATTTAATATCGACGATTTTAGGTCACGCGGCGGGTGTCGTGATCCGCAATACGACATTTTCGCTGAATTATTCCGAGAACTGAATCCGCATTAGTTTAACGAATAAAATTAGAGCAGCCGGGCTTTCTTCGATTGGTTGATGTTGCGTTGGCAAATATGAGACAAATATTTTACCAATTAATGCCATAACGTTGCATTATTATTCTGACTTTTCATCTGTTTCATTCTAAAAAGTTCTGTTCTATCTAGACTTCAGCTTTTTGAATTCGCATATACGTACACTGCGCATTGTTTTATATGAGTCTATGTCACGTTATTGAATAATTAATTTATTATTGATTTTTAGAAAGAAGTACACGAATGAGATAGTTTTATTATTAAAATAAAGTATTTTTCGAGCTTTTTCAGTGACATTGTAAGATATAAAAATATACTGATTTACTAATAATGTAAATTTTTCACAATGCCAATTGCATTACAATTTCATGATTTTTCATACTATAACTTAAAAAAAAAAAAAAAAAAAAAAAAAAATTTAACATAAGTGTAGGTGCCTACTATTTCTTTAGAAATATCTCAATTTGATTTTAAAAGTAAATTGTAAATCATCAATCATAGATAATAAAAATAGAGGCACGATAAAATTAATTTGTTTAATTTTAATTATTATATATTATATATTAATGTTTGTCTAATGTAAGCATAATTTTAATGAAATGGAGTTTGATAACTTTGTAATTAATACAGCGAAAAATGGAGATTAAAGAAAAACATTGCCAAGATAGCGAGATAGAACTTATTTAAACTCTATTAACCGTCAAAATTACATAGAATACGGAATGACATTTTATCTTCATATCTACATTTTTTCTAATTATTCGACTAAATGACAATAGTTACTTCATAACAAAGCAAAATATTATCTTACCTACAATACGTAAAAAATTCTAGACGACAACATTATCAATAATATACGAATTTCACGTAAAATTCAAAAACTAAATTTCATCATTGAAATGTGTATTTTATAATAATTAATACCACCATTATGACAATATATTATCAAGACTAAAGTTTCGCGTGTGATACACACGACTCGATCATAAAGCCGCAAAGTTCGAACAAGGCAATGTTATTCGAAGAGTTCAATTACACATTTTATTTACAAAATAAGTTTGGAAATAAAATAAAAATAGCAACTTTTCTATCACAGGACAATTTTCACTAAATCTAAACTAGTATTAATTTTTCTACAAAAGTTTGCAATTTGCTGGAGCCAATGTAATTTATATCATAGGAATGAACATCAAACGTTTCTTTCGGATTATCATTACATTATGATTATTTGGATTTAATAATGCTTTATTAAGAAATCTAGTGTGGCCGCTAAAGTAAAGTTTAATCACTTTGTCTGACAATTTTTTTGTTGACCAAACCAAATAATTGAAAAAAGCTTGATACAATTTTAAAACCACAGTTAATGTTTGAATCATTATCATCATAAAATACGTATTAACGTCTTATGATTTTTAATTTTTTGATATTGAATGTTAGGATTTTTTTTTATAAAAGTTCACTTTTAAATTTAATTTAAGTAAGAGTTCTGAAAAGTTTTACACGAAGGGAAAACATAGTCATCGGCTTTCGCGCTTAACTTTACATATTTTCCAAAATATTGATCTACATAAAAAAAAAAAAAAAATGCCTATTTTATTTCTTACGGTAAAATCTAGACTAAATAAAATATATTGCTGATACTTTACTCAACTTTGAAATATTTCTAGAATGTACCTTCTTTTTTTTTTTATCTTGTGATTCATTTGCCAATTTTTTAGTCGGATTCTGTTATGCCTTGTACATTTTAGGAAAATTATAATGTCACATCGCGATTCAACTCAATTGACTAATATTTCAACAATAATGCACTAAAGAACCGTCTATATGTAACAATTTATTTATTTATATAATTAATCGTAGCCAAACAATAAAAGATCTTTACATAAAATTTTTTACTATGAAAAGAGGAAAAATTTTTTAAGTAAGAATTGCTTGCACGATTTTTTTTAAAGGAACCTCGACTTCTTCCCATTCCTTAAATTCAGCTTAGGACATTAACGAGACCTATAAGTACTGAAAAAGTATTTACGACGATACATATATTTACGACAAATGTAAATAAAAAAAGTACGTTTACTTTTAACGTAAAATAAAAAATTATTTTACAATTTACTGGATTATGTTTTTTATCACATTTTTATGGCTTCGCCAAGATAACTTCTATTACAGAATCGATAATTACGCTTTGTAAGATACACCGAACTTAACTTTTCAAATTCTCATAGCGCGTAATAGAAAAAAAATTATTTAATTACATGGCTACAAGTGGTTCGATTCGAATGGGAAGTCACACTTTCACATGAAAATTATGATAGAAGCCAGACGATCGAACGTGAACGGAAACAAGAACTCGCATGCGAAAGTTTGGCTAAGCTTAAATAATAGAATCCTAATCATATTTCAGTTGCGTCCAACTTCCGACCATCCAAATGTTTTCCCGTTGCACTAGTAAAACCCGCCGTTATATATTCGATAGTTAGCTTATCCGGGAAGCGCATAAATACAATTCGTGTCGGAATTTTTCCGTACAAACGTAAGCCAAGAAATTTTTTATGAAAAAATTTCTCTTCCGAGTGGCTTCTTTTCTTTTAATCGTTTTTTTTTTCTATTGCCAGTGGTAGGGTTTCTAAAAAATCGATAATTTATCCGTTGCGTTTTGAATTGTATTTTTTGTTTTTGTTTTTTGTTTTTGTTTTTTTTTACCGTTGTATATCTAGTTGGGAGCGATAGACTTTGCATTTGCTAAAAAGTACTATCTTTTTCCACTAAGTGAATTTCTGTTAAATTTTTAAGTTATAACTTTGCGTACGAGTCTTTTAAGCATTCGTGTCATTCGTTTGTGTCAAAAGGTATCTTAGTATTCGTTAAGCGACCTATCGTCTATTTATTAATAATATTACTCAAATTAAATGGATATTTTTGAAAAGTGATTATTTTTAAATATCATTATAAGTCGTATATAATATTTTATTTCGATTTAAAATTATTTAAATATCGAAATAAATGGCATTTTCATCTCTATCTTGCATATAATTTGTATATATATATATATATATATATATATATATATATATATCTATATATATATGTATATTAATATTAATTATTCTTAATATGAAACGAAAATAATCTTATTCGCTTGCTTCATATTCTTATAGATTATCTTAACAAAGTTTTATGGTTATTTGTTACATTTAGTATTTTAAATAAATAATGTTTAATAAAATGTGTATTAACGATTGGTGTAACTGTTTTACACTTTTAATTTGTCGAGAAATTAATTTAAAATTATATTTTTTTAATATTATGTAATTAACTTATTATACGGTTGAACGGAATTAACAATTTTTATGCAATATTATCAATAATAAACTCAAAAGATTAATATTAGATGCCGTGGTAACGTGGTAAGGTATTTTTTATTTATTTATTTATTTTTTCATAAAAATAATTACAAAGCAATTTCTCTTAAATAACTTGTAATCATTGAAATTAAGTCAAAAAACGATACGCTAATGCATTAACGTTATTTTAATTTTGCTAGTGTATTAATTAACTCATGTGGTCGGGCGTTTATTAATACATTGTTTAGCAAGTGATTAATTTTAAAATTGTAAAAGCATTGCCTTGCTAAATATAATATATTGGAATATCGTTGAAGAATAAAAAATTTGACAATCTAGTAAATGGAATTATTTGCACTACACTCCAATGCTCCTTTTCCTCTAAATTTCAGTCTAAAAATAGCTAACGGCAATAAATCATATTAGCAATCTTTCCATCCTCTGAATAGCAAACAAATAAAGATTATGTGCTCCGAATAAATGCTACGATTTTCCTTCAGCTTCAACACAAGCAGCAATAACTCTACATTAATAATAATCGTAATAAATGCACGAGGTTTCGAGGCTCAGCACGAATCGACGTATAGACACGTAGTCGTGACGGACTAACAAGGCGAGGCTTTCCTTTCAACTTTTTATATTTCCTTTCTTCTCTCGCCCTCGCCTTGCTAATCAGAAATTATTTCGTTCGTATCTCCTC
>NW_011948429.1:2134077-2164549 GCF_000503995.2 Ceratosolen solmsi marchali
GCCTCCGCCTCCTCCTCCTCCTCCTCCTCCCCCTCCACCCCCTCCACCTCCACCTCCACCTCCACCTCCATCTATCACTCTCTTTTCCAGCCCCAATAATTTTGCACTCTGTAAAGCAATCAAACTTCCTGGCGGTTGGCAAGATGGAACGTAATGAGCGATAAACCAATTTTCATCGGGCCGATTTATGATCTATCTTTAATTATACGTCTATACAGGTTGATAAAATTTTTCGATAGAGGTCGTTTAAAGGGAGAGATCGACATTCTGATTGTTATTAAGGAGAGCAAATAAATTTTTTTTTTAAATAAGGTCTATAAGGAAAGTGTAATAAAGGATACTGATTTGACGCAGTAAGTCCGAGTATTAAAGGCATAATGTTCCCCAGACAATCTTTAGTATATGCTTTTATTCAATAATAATATCATGATTTAACGGAATTTTTATAGTTTTGTATTTTATTGACATCCATAATACTCTACAGCCTTTTTTTTTCAATATTCCTTTTATTTATGATGACATGGCTACGTAGATATTAATTGTGCAAATACCAAGATATGACTTATAAAATAAGTAGTCCAATTTATTTTTAATAAAAAGGACTTTGGCATAACGTAATAATCGCGTCCATGAAATTCAACATAACTTGCGTTTAGCTTTGCCAACTCTTGCATTGGATATCCCGAGACTCAAGGCAAAAATAAAAAAAAAAAAATCAAGGATGAAGAACAAGATGAAGAAAGGAGCATGAAGAAGATTTACGCGAAATCAAAGAGAAAATCATATAAATGTATAATTTAAAATATATTTATAATAGATAAATAGCTAGGGGCAAAAATTATAATTTTTACTTTTCGTTAAAGTTATAATAAACATAGGGATTAAGCGTATTAAAAAAAAATACTGTAGAATAAATGAGTTTCAAATATTATTCAATATATAGCTCGAATATATTGTTTATATTAAAAAAGTAAGATATGATAACCGCATTTCGGGAAAAAAAAATATAAACATTAAGGAATTGATATATTACTCGATAAAATACGTTGCGACACCTCGAACGTATAACTTCATAAGGAGTATTGTGCTGAAATAGATGGACATCGTGTAAACTGGTATTTACAAAATTAAATAATTCTTAGAATATCAGAAAATTATTTTCTAATTAAATGTGTTAAAGCGATCGAATCATTAGTAAGGGAGATTAATGAAGAAAGTGAGAGAAAGACATGATAAAAATTGTTATTCAGTGTATATCTGCATAGGTGGCGGAGTTCGAATATTACGAGATCGTATGAATTTAAGAAATTTGCGAAGGAATCATCGAGTGCCAAGATCTACAAGGAGGCATTTCCTTGGAACTAGAATCCACTGCACGTGACGGCGATGAAAAAAAACGTGCAGGTGATGAAAAAAAAGCACCGATAGAGTTCCGCAATATCTCATCGTCGCGAACTCTCATCGTATTTCCTCGACTGTCGTGGACATGGAAATGAATGAGATTTGCATTAGTCGATGACGGGAATTTTAAATTTCTTCGCTCGATAATACATCCAAACATACTTTCGGACTTTGTTTCTTTCCATTCGGCGAATCTCTACTACAGTTATTACAAGCTCTCGTAAGATTTATGATTTTTGATTTCGTTCTCCAGAAGAATAAATGTGAATCGATGGATTGGATAGGTGAAAGATAAATGCCGGGAGCTGTATTTTCGAAAGTACCACGATAACTGCAGTGTAACATTCTACCGTATAGTGTTCGAGGAAAGTTAAAAAAAAAAATTATTAGATCTCTCTGGAAACTTCGTGTATCTGTATTTCTTTATAAATCGTTTATTTCGAGCGAATAATAGATATTTTATACGATTAAGCTCCTGCTGGATTAAAAAAATAAAATCGTCCCTAAAAATAAATTGATAAGTATTATCTGGGAGGAAATGATAACATAATATACTAGAAATATAATGACACCAATTTTATTTTACAACTCTTGATTTACTTATCGTGTTTCGATTCGTAGTTGATATAAAGCTTAAATAAAAACTTTGAAAATAAAATGAATGAAAGTTGCAATAAATATAGATAAATACTGCGTGGACTTATAATAATTTGACAAATTAATTGGAATTTTAAAAATTAAATCTTAAATTAAATATTTAAAATCTTAGTTCGTATTCACATTGAATTTCAATATTTGTTAATAAAAAGTATTATCTTATAATTATTTTAAAAAATTATTACTATATATAATAAATACAATCTAACAAATTGAGTATCGATAATAATAAAAATAATAATAATATAATAATCGGTATAAAATAAGCATTTGCTTAATAAACCGAAAGCTTTTGCATATTATAAATAGAGAGTATAAATAAAATAAGAAATTGAAAATTATCCAAATTGTCGTAATAAGAATTTTATTGTTAAAGATTAAAATAACCATATTACTATTCGATAGCCATACTTTTTGCAATGTGTTAACAATAAATTAAATCATATTTAAAACATGTAAAACATTTGAACGAATACCCACGTATTTATTCATATATCTATCGAAATTGCGGAACTTTTAAGGTTGAAAATTCAAACAGAAAAACAGAGCTTCTGCAAAATGATCTAGATATACCAATCTATGTACTTCCGGTCACTTGCCTTGTCATTGGACTATCGACAAACTGACAGATTCTATCACATAATATGATCATTTTGCTCCTATTTTGAACATATTCGTATTTCTTCATTATATAAGACCGATAGATTTGCATTAAAAATATAGTAATCAATAAAAACAAGTGATTGTAATTTATTTATATATTATAGTTGTTTAAATAATGCCTATAGGGATATGAAATCATAAATGATCATAGAAATTCGATGAAATAAAATTTTGTAAAACAAAATCTTTAAAAAAAAAGAAAAAAAAATGCGAAATTTTATAAAATACATTTATAAATTATTATAAATATGTTTGTTTTTATCAAGTACTCTATTAATGAAATCGGAACATTGACGTTTGTCGGGGACATTTGAAGACACACAGCTTTTGTTTATAATTATATTAATAATTAAATTAGTATGAATAGAAGTAAAAAAAATTTATTACGTTCAAAAGATCGAATGGAAAAATTTGCACTTTATTATCTTCTTTAAAAAAAAAAAAAAAAAAAAATCCATCACTCTATTTACTCTATCAAATAACATATTATTTATTTATTACATTTTATTCATAAATATGTAAGTAGCTGCAGAAACATTATACGACTGGATTTAATTTATTTTCAAAAACATAAATCGTTTGAACGTACCCATGTACGTATTATTAATCTATATTATTTATTTAAAAATTATGATAAATTATATTTATCATTACAAGAAAATATGATGTTAGCAAATGCTATAAAGACAATATACATGATTATTTTAGTGCCTGATCAATGAAATATTACCGTTAATATTATTTAAATTATGGAAATGGTAAAATAATATATATATTTTGTATAAGTTTTAAGGAAATAGGATTATTTTTAGAAATTTGAAAGCAACCATAAAACATGATTCGTACGAGTTCAAACGTATATATTCTTTTTTAATATGAACTGTAACAAACGTGTTTTAACAATGATAAAACTAATTTTCAAACAAATTCTCACTAATGGGCTGAAATGAAATTTATTATGGCACTAAAGATGTATTCGAATGATCTAAGGTATTAATATTTATAGAATTCAATATTTCTTATCTATTGTTAAAAGAAAAAATTAAATGCGATAAATCTTGATGAGTGAATATTGAAATCGCTATAAAATTTCTCTATCTCTTTTTTATCTTCTATGAAATTACAAATATTAATTAATCGACGCTTTACCACATTGTAAATACACTTTGAGCATATATTATTTCAAGCCTAAATTTTCTAGAAATTTTCAATTACTCGACCAAGTATCTCCAGTATTGATGAGAAATTACAAAATATTGCCCATCTACGTACTAATGTGCAACGACACAGAGATCATATTTCGTATATTGCGGGAGCAACAAAACAATGTCGACCATCGGTTTCCAGAAACTGACTAAAATAACGAAAAGCGCAGTCGCGACTCAAAGTTGCGCTCGTACCAATTTCCCTCACGTCCAAACAGACAACCCATCAGCTCACTTGATGAAACAAGCGTACAAAGTTCGCCAAACTTTCCCCGCAACGCGCCATTAATAATCCTCGGGACCGTCTAACAAGGCTGATCTATAAAAATCCGCATCATAAAAGCGTAACTCGAAAAGTGCCATCGATTTTTCACGCGGCTCCACCCTCTGCATCCACTTGTCGCACGATTTTCGTGATGATCGGCGATCCCTTAATCCCACGACTTTTCCGCCGGGCCGTATTATTTTCGCCCATCAGCCGTATAATCGTCGTACCGATGACGGATTGTGGGAAAATGAGCAGAAGCAGCGTCGCACACATATCAGCGACTTGTTCGCGATTAAAGTAGCGCAAAACAATATTTGTACAGCAGCCAAATACGAGCGATGGCATACAGTAAATTACCGATAAATTATACAATTGCACAATTATGAGAATGCAAATGCTCCCGTGTACTTAGTTTGGTTTATAATTACAAGGATTACTATTAAATTAAGGAAAACATTCGTATGCCAAGCATTTGTATGCTGTAGACTTTTTAAATTTTTGAAAAGAGAATGAGTTTTGTACCTACATTTCCTTGTAAATTAATAGAAATGTAGAAAACTTTATTATTGAACTTTTATTATACATTATTATTATTCATAAACAAATTGCTTTAATTAATATCTTAACTTACGCATCATATTCTTTAATATTAAACAGGTTTTTCAAATTGACGACGATTTCAAATTCATAACACAAAGGTCCATAATTTTCTATTGATTTAATACAGCTTCATCGGAAAAATCAATCACAATTTATGTCGAGCATAAACATTTCCTTATACTATCATTAAATCTAAGAAGAATTTGCCTACTCTGCTGTATTAATTATATATATATATATATATATATATATATATTAATTACACGAACTACTGAATTTTTCTATTTATTCAGTCCGACATACACAAAGTATGTATTTCAGCAATATTTTTTCTCATATACTGTAAGATTGCATAAAAAAAAAAAAAAAAAAAAAAAAAAAAAAAAAATCTACCATTTCCACATGCACTTGAACGGTGCTACCAACTTTACTTTTCATTAATTTCAACCAATGACTCTCTACTTCTACTACCCTGCATCTGCATCACAATATTATTCATCCGATTGAAGGATAGTTTTTTCAAATGAAGTCCATTTAAATCAAAATATATTTATTGCCCTCACCTGCGACGATAAGGAAAAGCGACGATTATTTATAGCTATTCCGCGACTGGCTTTTCCCCTCGTTTCACCATCACCCCATACTTTACCGGCCTTTCGATGCTTTAACGATACTCGAGCTTGATTTAACTCGTGGCCTTACGTTATCGACGTTAATTGACTACGTAATTGACACGATAATAATCATTTCTTCGAATGGGCTTGGATCATCGGCTCGCAACGACACCGCAAATTAAAATTATTATCACTCGAATTAATATTCGTAGCTGTCTTCGAAATTTTTCTCAAAGTGCTAGAATTCGTAAATGAAAGAATATTAAATGGAAATAGAAAAACATTGGAAAATGATGATCATTCCATGAAAATTGTATAATCCATTAAGTTCCATAACATTTATCATTGAGTATTTTTAATTATGTGGTTACTTGGTAAATTATGAGATTCAAATAAATATCACTTTATATATGACATTATGTAAAAAAGTATTCATTTATTTAAGTACAATTTCAACTCCACTCCACTCACACGTTGTTATTACTAATCACCATTAAATGTCAATCGAGCGTATGTTTAAATGTTTCTTAATGCAAGTATCATTGGAGCACAAAGTTTAGCATAATAATAGGGTATAGCAATTAATATATCAGAATCATTATGAACAATTTAAATAATTTTTCAGTAATTTTTTATTATACATGATTTCAATTGCCAATAGCATGGCTAAGATTCATAGGAAGACTCTACTTTTCCAATTTACAATCAGTCGAACATATATTTCAGTCATTATCTTAAAGTCATTACGTACCGATAGTAAGAATAAAATTTGAAATATTCACTTGACTAGAATCATCAAATTCCAATGTTTAAATAGAAGAATGTGGTGCTCGTGTAGTAAAACACTCTAATCACGCATCATTTTATCATTTTATACAGGTCCTTTAACCATTAGAATTTTGTTAAAAAAAAAACTTTTTAATTATTAAAAGAGAAAATTCTGTGTTATATAAATCAATAAGTGTAAGTAAAATGATAATTTACGCCGTATTTTCAAGTGGTTAAAGGCAAATTTAAGCAGACGTCCTATTTATATTTCTTTTCCACTATTATTCTATATTCCGTCTTCTTTCATTTCTCTTTTTCGCCTCTTTAAGTAAGTCAAATAACGACTGCCATTTATTACGGACTATTACAGTGATTACACACTTTTATGTAAATTGCGAATTACATTAATATACAAAATATTTATTTATTAATTTATTATTAATCGATTAATTTTTAACAATTATTACATATGAAATTATTCGATAAATTAATTATTAATTATAATTATTTCATTTTTCTAATTTATATATTTTCAATTTCCAAACATTATAAAATTGTGGTTTTTTTTTATAACACTCATAATTTAATATTATCAAGCATATATATTTGACTAAATGATAATACATCCGTGTATGATGTAATTTATCAAGCAAATTTACAAAGAGAGATCAAATGATCATATTGATCTTAAACTAGACGAAAAATTTATGTGTGAATGTGAGTGTGCGCGCGTATTATTTAACGAGCTTTTATATTATTAATGAACGAGCAGTATACTCGTTTAATTTTTAAACATGTACCTTTACAAAGATAATATATAATTATCGTGAAGAATATAATAAACGTGTGCAATGTAATATGAAACGATAAATTAAAAAAAAAAAAAAGAAAAGAAAGAAAAAAAAATAATAACAATACAATAGAAATTGTTATTTCTGTAATATAATTTACTCCCCGTTATGTCATAGGGCTATTTAATTAATTTTAATTGAGAAACATTAACGATGTATTAATCATATTATTGAAGACTACTAAGAAAACTAGCAGATTTCATTTCACTTAAATCGATATGTTGAATCGAAAAGCTGTTGGAAAATAAATCGTAAAATATTCAAATCCACTTATAGAAAATATTCCAAACACGAAAACATTTCCAACATCGATCTTAATTTACGTATAAAATTTTTTCATTTTTCACAGCTTTCACTCATACACCTTGCAAAATGGATATTTGATGAAAGTATATATATATGTATATATATATATATATACATACTACTTTGACTATGTAGAAATCAAATTGGAATATAAATAAGATACTTTTTACTTAGAATATAAGCAAAAAAAAAAGGCCAAACCTATTTTATAATATTATGTATTTAATAAAACTTAACATGCAAGTAATTGATCTTGCAGAATATATATTTCTGTAAATTACGTAGAAATATATGCAGAAAAATGATCTATCTTGTATGAAAAAATATCGCGAGCAGTTTATTTATTGACATCAACGATAAATTTATGAATGTTCGATATGCGTAAAGTATATTTCAAATTAGGAAGATTTTAATAAGATATAACTTTGGTAATATAATTAATTATCAAGACAAGTGAAACAAAATTTCTAATACTCTTCTAATAATCTTGACTAATGATGTTGCTTAAAATTTTTTATTTAAACAAATAAATAGAGGAAATAGATTTAAAAATTCTTTTACGATACTTGATTACTATTCTCCACTATATTATCTAAATAATAAATAAATTTTAATTGTACTAAATAGTTTTACACAGTTTTGTTTTAAAGAAAGTAACAAATAGAGGGTGAACAATATAAATTATAAGTAAGATAAGTTCTTATCGTAATGTAAAAACAAATATAAATAAATGAGTTTGAATTATGAGTAAGCCGACTGATTTATATAGAATTTTGTGAATTTGACAATAAAAGTGCGTTAAAGTAAGTGGAATTTAAAATTTATTATCTAGACAAATATAAAAGGTTACTTTAATCGAATGAAATTATTCGCATTCGTAAGAGATTACGTTTGGCCTGAAAAAAAAAAAACAAAAACAATATTAGTCTAAAACTTTTGAGCTGAATGTTCAACTTCCGTTCATTGCTATGCTGAATACCGAGTAAATAGATTTTCTTATTAATCGCAGTATCCGTGGCCACTCGATAAAGAAATCTAAGAGATCTAATAACAAGCACCGATGGATAGAAATTTCCGATCAAAAAGCATTTTTAGTTCATGCTTGCTAATAATTCGTCCCAAATACTCGAAGAGAATGGTGAATTTTATCCAGCCGGAAGAAATAGCCGATTTTGAGATTCTCTCCTCGGCTCTCCTTTTTTTTTCTTCTTTTTTTTTTTCTTGACCCGGACTCGGCAAACTTATCGAGTGCATCGAGTGAAACTTGTTTGAGCTGGAAGAAAGTTAAGACTTCTTCCTTTTTTTTGGCACTCGCCTTTCGAGACAAACGACGCTGACGTCGTCACTTTGGGAAGAAATGACGGAAAGAGGGAGCATTTTGTGCGCTGGTGGGGAGCTTTTAAAAATAAAATTCCTCTTGACGTTTCATCGCGATGCTTAGAATATCGAGGCCTACTCTTCCGACACTTTTGCGACAATAATTTTCATTTTTACGTGCTCGGCATAATTGATACTGCCGAGGAATGATATTATCGACGGAGTTATTTTGCTAGTGAAGGGGCCGTAAATTTTTAATTTTCATAAGAAAACATTTTATCGCGATAACAGAAGAAGAATTTTACATTCTCTATAATTAATGGTGTTATTTATGTTGGATTTTCATCCAATGTAATTTTTGAGCAATTGACATTTCATTAAGATATCTTAAGTATTATTTGAAATAAGATTCACCTTAATTGAACGAACTAGTAGACTCGTATTAATAATCAATATGCAATATCTATGAAAAATATTTCAAATATAGTGTAAAAATAGGTCGTTTGTCCGTAAAAAGCTTTAGATGATACGAAGAAGCCGAAATAACAACTACAAATAACAATGGAAAAACTTGTCAAATTAATTTCTTCGACTTAGATAAATAAGTAGGAAACTACGATGCTCGCGACCTATAAATATATAAACCTATAAAGTTTATTCTTATTTTCTTCACTTAGACTGCACATTAAGTAATTAATTATGTTTTCGAAATTTTAAATCATGACGAATTCATGTCTATTGCATGTTATTATCTTATTTTTATTGTGTGCTTCCACTGTCAATTATAAATCATACTTTGATAAAGTCAATAAAAAAGTTTTTTCTTGATTTTTTGATTTTAATGAAGCTTAATGCTTCCAAGTCTTCTAATCAGTCTCGTATGTTATAATGGGTGGTATTTGTCAGGGTGTTGAGAATGAGGAGAGAGAGAGAGAGAGAGAGAGAGAGAGAGAGAGATGGACGAAGGGTGGACACAGTATGAGGAAAACGAGTAGAGCGATAAAAGTGGGCCAAAATGAGTGAAAACTCGCACTTTCGCAATAGATTCGCCGTGATCCAGAACGTGAATTTAGCCGCGCATTTAACAATAACGAATGACAAGCGCAAAAATATTAACTTTTGTGCGAAACTATTCGCAGCTAGTCGCGACTGATGGAATATGGAATGTCGGAGTATGAATGGTAGGTCGATAAAGCTTATACTTGTGCCGTGAAATTCTAGATTTCGCTGTCCGTAGCAGTAAAATGTCGTCGTTTGCTCTTACGCCTACACGTGCGAATGGATGTGTCAGCTAGCGAATGTATTTTGAAGAGACAAATAGACGGATAGTAAATAAAAGAGCGAAACAGAGGGGGAGAGAGAGAGAGAGAGAGAACGATTGGGATGTAAGGGGAGAGCGAGCAAACATCGGTCTCTCCTTCGCCAAACGCGAAGATAGACATCGACATAGAGAGATTCGCCTCACGGATTCGACAGATATTCATTGATCCTTAACCTCTTCGCGCGATTTCCATCGTCTCACGCTATTCATCTACGCCGAGCCACCGAATGATCCTCCTCCTCCTCCTCCTCTATAGAACTATTTACATTTATATATAGACTGCGGATCGCTCTGCACTACGACCGCGCCTTTTATTTCACTTCCCTGTCGACTAAACGACAAAATGAGAAATTTTACTCCGCGGTAATTCATTCGCGTATATGCTTATTTATTTTCGTCATCTATAAATTAAAAATGTGAATACTGTGCTTTGGAGAACGTGCGAGTAGTCGTTTGTTTGAAATAACATTGACAAGTTTAACTAAATTCATTGTTCGAATGGAGGAGGAGGGAACGAGGTAGTTGGGAGCAGAATGAATAAAGAGGAGAATTAATTGAACATTGATATTTATCGATTGAACTTGATTGCTTTAGATAAGTCCTGACGTTCGCAAGGATTGTCATAGACATGAAGCCTGACAATTATTAAAATGTAAAATTGAAAATTCAAATTTAGAACACATCGATGGGAAGGATTGTCTGTGAAATTAATATACTATGTACATTTTAATTAGAGTGCTAATAATTTCCTACAATTTTATTAGCTTTGGCTGCGGCGTTTGTACATGCTGACGCACAGCAAAAATAATAACTTTTCGTAAAGTATGAAATCCTATTCAATTTCATGTTTAAGTGTTTAATTTACATTAAAATTATTCCACAAATACATACCTACGAAGATTCACATCATTGACATATTTGAATGGGATTGAACAGGCCATCATTATAATGAATTTAGTATTATAATTAGAAAATTATTTTCATTACAAAATGAGCATGACATTATTAAGGAATATTGTCATAATAGAGGAATTTAACAAATGAATTTCGAGCGACATTTCCTCGAAAATGAGTTCGAGAGAAATACAATTTTTAAAAAAAGATCCATTGAATTTTCTTACAAAAATGGAATTATGCAAATTAAATTTTCAAATTATTGCAATCGGAGATTTTAATCCGGGAAATTGAAATATAACGTATATATACCGTGCGTTTCAATATTTACGATTAAATCTACATTGAATCATCTGTACGCAAAATATTATAATAATTTTTAATTAACTATAAAACAATACGTATAAATGTATTTTTAAATTAATTAAACAGTGTAAGCATTACGTTATAGATTATGTGAATCGAAAATAGCTAAGAACATGTATGCCGTACATTATTGTCTTGGAAATGCTGTTTCTTCAACTTTCCCTCTTCTTTGAATCTTTTGGGTATGATAAAAGGAACGTGAAAAAAAAAAAAATTTCCTGGTAAAAAAAGTTCGTTATTTCTACTTATTTATATATAAATATGCTCTACAATCTCTCAATATACAGTTGCTCATACCACTGGATTACAAAAAAAAAGTTAAATACTTGTCTGCATTAACTATAATTATGCATATTATATTTACCAGACATTTTTTCAATTATTATTAAAAGTCAACACATAGACAAAATCTATTATCCTACATAAGTATGTAATTGCTATAATATCACTGAGATATTATATTGTACACGCGATCATGCAACTAATATTTGTTTTCTCGTCATCATTTAATAAAAACTCATCGATTCTCTTATTTTCTATCTAAAAGCACTCGGTACCTTAACCCAATTTAGAGTGGGGATGAGAAAGGGAAGTAAGGGGGCAGGCATACAAAGTGTATTCGGTGATATTGAGCTGTTAGATGCGACCTACTTGTGAGGGCCAATTCTCTCTCTCTCTCTCTCTCTCTCTCTCTCTCTCTCTTCTCTCTCTCTCTCAACACGCCCCCTTTTCTTTCTTCATACCATTCCCTCTTTACCTTGTATATATTAACTCCACCGACAGTGTTGTGTCTTTCTTATTATACATGGTACAGATTTCTATAATTTCTTGAGTTTTTATGTGAGGGTGAAAAAAAAAAAGTCGCATAGAAGTTTGAATGGTGTGATTTTTAATGCAATATTTAGGAAGACTTCTTTTGGGTATGTGCAATAAGCTGGGTATTTTAAGATCTGTGGAGAATGAATTGGGGGTCGGAAAAGACTGAAGTTTCGATCGAAGAAGGAAGTCCATTATCTACGAATAGTGACGGTCGCATCCTCTAGATCCTAATAATTTCAGCTCCAAAAGGTCGTTTTTCTGAGTGCTTATTTGAAATCCTATAATCTTTTCCTAGATATCTTCTTCTTTTTCCTTTAGAATTCCTAACCATAATTTACTTCAAATATTCTCTCGTATTCTTTTCTTGAAGAGTTACAAAATTTTCATGCACCTAAAGAAGCTTATACAAGCGTCGGATCTTTTTTTTTTTTTTTTACACACACTATTATGCTTACGATACTTCCAAATACTAATATTTCATTTCATATTATACTTAAATTAAGAATTTAATAATTTTAATATTTAAATAATTATTATTTATAACAATATTCTAAGTAATTATAACAGTTCTGGTTAACATGCTGACAAATGTTTTCTTAAGAAAGATAATTCATTGCGATTAAAATGAATAATTTTTACTTTTATTGAAAAACATATCCTACCATTTATGAAAACATTGATTAAGAAAAGACGTTTTTTATATCCATTCTTTATTACTTTTTACCAGATTTGTATTTCACTGTCTATTATACACCTATGGATATATATATATATATATATATATATATGCACACACCTTATTCAAACTTTCTTTTTAGAATTTTCTATTTTATTGACTTTCTTACCTACTCTTACTCTTTCACTCCCAAGGACAATTCCCTCTTTGTAACTACACCTCTCCCTCATCACCCTCCATTCGTCATTCTTAGCCTAGTACTGTAACTTCTTTCTCTTCTATACTGTCAATTTTCCCTCTCCCTCTCCCTCCTCCTCTCCCTCTTCCTCTTTCTATCTCTATCTCTATCTCTGAGCTACTTTTTGTCTGACGTTTTTCTCTTTCTATATTACACTTACATCTTGTTACCTGTTTGCACGTGATTTAAAACAATGGTTTACATTATCAATGATATTCGCATAATGATGATAGCATATTGCAAAATGTACAACAAAAGCATTGCATTGCCAGCGAAATTGATAAGAATTTGCCGTATTGTCATTTAAAAATTTTCAACATATATTTTTGCAATTAAGAATGCTGAGGATGAATAGGCGAATCAAATTCTTAAATCTGACCCTTTTTCAGCTTATTCGTCTATCACTCGAACAAGAGAAGCAGCTGTCACGATTTTCTTTTTCGTCAAAATATCTTATTTTCCCTCATTTACTTTATACTACAACTATTTAATTCTTAATTAAACAATATTATATTGTTAATTATATTAAATAATTATAATATTAAATTATATCATTATATAGGTATTATAAATAATGTATAGCTGTATAATTTTCACTTATCTCTATGTCATAGGAGACACAATTATTTATCTAAAACGATTAAAATTTAATTTTATAATAATAAAGTTGTAAAATATTCGATTCATTTTATGTTCACTCGTAAGTCGAATATAATTTAATAATATCAATGTAATGTGCGTCTGAAATTTAATAATTTTTTTTCATATTCCTAAATTCTTCAAAAATTGTATAATTCTGGGAGTGACAACTTTTATAATAACGTCTCACGACTTTTTTTACCAATGAATAAGTAAGCATAATTATGTATGATAGTTATTAATCCAAAATATAATATAACATGAAAAAAATGATCATCGTTCCAATAAAATTAACGTGTCGCTATCATTTTATATGATAAATGAGCTTGAGTGTATGTTTATAACAGGGAATCTAATCAAATGACTTATAACATTTCATTCTAATAATTTCTGAAATAAATTTGTAGTTTAATGTAATCATATTTCTTTAAGAATAATTTTGGAAATTAATGGAAATATGAGTAAATACTCATAATAAAAGTAGCGGTGAATGTTTTTATTTATTCACTTTTGTAAATCTTATAAAAATGTTTACATTACACTTTTCTCGATCATTAATTCAGCTATTGTAACAACAAAAATCCCACTTTTCCCATTGTATTATTTAAAAATAATCCGATTCCTCAAGCATCTTGTTTTGAAATATTGTTTTGACAAATATCGTATGTACTATTTCCAATGAGAGCTTAAACTTTCTATGAAATTAAATGTATTTTTTAAATGATACTATAGAAAAAAATCACTTTTCCCGGAATTCGTAATAATATTGTAAATGCCATAGCGTATGGTGTTAGCATAACATACAAAATAGTATGTACCGAAGCTATTTTCAAATTTTTGTTAAATTACGTGACATCGACAACAATGTTGCACGTGTCGACTACAGTCTACACTGCGTGCTGTGATACGGATTTTATCGTTATTTTACTAAATTTTATGGTTGAAAAAGAATTTTTTGCATAAAATGATTTTTATGATATTTTTTGTTTTCAAATTTCCTCGTGCGGAGCGATAAATAATTTATACTTAAAAAATCGGGGGTTTAAAAAACAAATTGTGAGAATAGTAGCTGATTATCTGCTAAATTATGTTAAGCATTCAGTTAATGATTATTATATTTTCTTATTTCTATTGATAAAGCCACGTATAATTTTTATAAATTTTTATTGTTTACAATTTTATTCTCTGAAATAAGCAATTTCTTATAATTAGATACAATACTTTATAAATACGTTTTATTTGATGAAAAAACTCTGTTATCGGTTATAAAGGAAAATTTATTTAAAATACTTTTAGTTCTTGAAAACAACATCAATTTTCACATACATTCGAGTAAAATAACAATAGTACTAATGCGTAACTTATACGTAACGCATAAATTCACAAGTCTTTATAATAAGTACAATATTTTTACATTATATATAAATAAATTAACAAAATAATTAAATGAACGATAATGAAAGGAAAATAGAAATCTTCGTATTTTATTAAATAACAAAAAATAAAAGCTCAAGGATTACTAACAGAGTCAACTAAACCTCAACCTGTCAATGAAAACAATTAACCTAATTGTTTGAAAATAATCGTTACGAAGTAAGTGTAGGTTATTGTGTACAATATAATTAAATTAGAAAGGAAGAAAATAACGTAGCGATGGTACAATTTAGAAAAAAATAAAGATAATTGGCAATAGACAATTCATGTGGTGGAAATAGTCCAGAGCTTTTCCTTCCAAGATTCCCTCCACAGATCTGTAATACCATTATTTTTTCTTTTCTGCTTCTTCTTTCCGATCCCCATTAATCTTTTATCTTTTCCTATCCTTTTTTCTATTCTATCTTACTTGCTTAGATAAAAAATTTAATTATTTATTACCGAGGCAAAATATGTAAAGTACTATATTTTAGATTCTACGATAAATCTAAAGAATATTTAGAGTTCAAGAATTAATAATATTTAAAACTGTTTCGTATTCTGAAAAAGTTACGTTTTACATTTTAAAAACATAATAGAAAATATGAAATACACGTACTAAAAGTCGATATTTTAATATAGTTTTTGTATTGAAATTTAAATCAATATTTTTATAAAGGAAAACGGATTATAAATACATGTATTGTATAGATATCGAGTTCTAAATATCAATAAACAATTGTATGTTCTTTACAATAATATAATAAGTTTAAGATATTTAATAACGAGAGATATATGATTTTGCGATATTTCAAATATGACATTATTGACATAAGGATTTGTAAGTTGCTCGAAGTGCTTCTTGATAAGAATTATAGTGCCCTGCACAAGAGTTTGAGCTTGTTTGTTTGGTGTGTTTATCACGTTGAAACGAACTGAATAAAATACTATGAAAAAAAAAAAAAAAGAAATCAATAAATAAATTATAAATTACCAAAAACAAAATACTGATAATTATCAATTTCTGTTTCATTATGAATAATGTAAGAAGTTATAATTTATAAAGTATTAAAAATTTTATAAACAATAGTTTCTTATCAATCTATTTTGATTAAAATCCATATGATTTAAAAACTAAACACTTAAATGTTTCATAATTTGCAATTGTTCTTATCAATATTTGAAATTGGCATGTAAATAAAAATCCAGGACTTAATGCTTAAAAGTTACTCTATACTAAAAGTGCTGAAAATAAACCGTCACTAGACGAGCGACCCAAAGAAAAATTTACTATTTGCATAACGAAGGAATTGCACTGCCCTGACGTATAGCTTATTCTACTTGATTTCCCTACTGTCTTTTTATATAAATAGAGTGAACCCTTATACAGTCAATATTTCAAGATTTTCTGCATTTTGGAAAATAGGAAATCGTAATGTCAAGTCTCCCCGTACACCGGATGACATTATGTAAGTGGCACATTGAAGTTAAGGCTAAAATTTATCACCGATGTTTTTACTCGCGACATTTAATTGTCGTCTTCATCGTCCATTAAATTTCAATTGTTGATCCAAAACAATGTATAACAATTTTTACTTAATAAATATGACAATCACCAGCGATTCTTAATTATTTCTTATTATCAATATGCGCAATTCCATGGATATGATGTATATTATTTCCACCCTATGAAACTTTTTATATTCGAAATTCCTTTTTAGTTATATAAATTTTTAGTTGTGCAATATATGAAATTGAATGTCAATTTCATTATAATTTCTACATAAATAATTTTTCTGTCAAACAAAGTTATATAAAAATTTATTTAAAACATTTTTGCAACTTTTTCTTAATATTAATGAGAATAATTACTATATTTTTCAGAAATTTACATTTTATCATATTCATAAATTTCCTTCATAAATATATTAATGATATTTTATTTTATCTATAATATTATTTACTTTGACTATATACGATAATATATATTAGGTAGAAAATAGCCTTAATCCTTTAAATAATACTGCCATGTACCTCGATATAAATATCATTTTAATTAAAGTGCAAAAATATGGAAAAATACTTTGCAATTCCCTGATAAAGGCAATATGGCATTGCTTGTAATCTCGTATTTCTTCATCCGTTAGTTTTTGCTCGACATTCTATATTTCTCTCCCTTTATTTTTTCATCTTTCCGTTCACTTCTATAGTATCATCTGCGTTCAAAATCCCTGATGTTCTATTTATCCTTCTAGTGGACCACTGCATTACGTTTGCATTTTTCTCTTAAGCCTTTCTTTGTCTTATCGTCTGTGATTCTTATTTCTCACTCGCCTTATAGAAAATCGAATGAAATGAAATGATTGCTGCAGCTTCTCTACTTTGTCATTTGCGTTATTACTACATTATGATATTACTATTCTCACGACCTATCAGTGACTATCGGTGACTTTGCACCCACTGTCAAATCACGGAAAAAGAGACGTGCGTATTGGGGAGGGGGAGGGGGGAGTGGGAGGGGGAGAGGGGAGGGGGGGAAACACATTGCAGCACAGGAAAGAAGATTTTAAAGTCCAACAGTCTATGCTTTATGTGCATATTTTTCTACTTTATTCGTATGCATTTTGCTACTAGTAATTTGAAAAATAGCTTGTTCAATTTAAGCAGATAATTGGCCATGTGAAATTCAATTAACGTCAACTAATTCTATGTATTATGAAATATTTACACATATGATTAATCCATATAAACAATTACGAAGTTCGGATAATAGATAATCGTTAAAATATACGTAAGAAATTAATGTGTCGGTAATTTTTATTCTCTTTCACATAAAGAGGATAATGAAATAACGACACTCGATACTAACACTCCAATTGCACAACTCCCGAGTCCATTATTTTTTAGGAGAGCATTTAATTTTTCCTTAATATAGTTGTCGAATTCGCACCGTTATATTGCCAGAAAATAATGTAAAAGAACGGGGAAAAAATGGTAGGTAACTTCGTTATATTAACACTATTGACATTGACATTAGCGAAATTTTTTCTTATAAAATTCTAAAATACTTCTTATCCCAGACTTGAAAATACTGGAAACAGTAGTAGTGTGTGAACGCGAGGCAAATGAAATATGAAGTACATACATTGAAAAACTAAAGATTTAACGTAAATCATATTATTTAAAGTATCCTTGACGCTTGTTCAGTTGGTAGCAAAAATTTTACCGTATTCATATTGTCTGAGTGTAAATTAGTTTTTAATTAAAACTATAGTTGTGCCTAGATATTCCATAATATTAAACATGTGATAATAGATATAACGTATAACAATTGAAATAATTAACTTATTAAAATGTTATATTCCTATTAATTATCATGGCTTTGTAACGGATTGCGCTATTAAATAGCAATGAAAAAAGTAATTATCGAAAGACATTAGTTTCCGTTACTTTAAATCCAAGCTTTCCTCATGGTCGCTTTAAAATTTCTTTTCGTCTCTCGTAAAACTACTAAGTTAGTTTAACTTAGCTTTATTAGGTACGGCCAACTACTTTGGATACATTATTTCATGTGGTTAGCATCATCATTAACGGATATAAACTTTTTTATTTGCAAATTCTGCAATATTTATTTGGTAAAATAAACGAAAAATTATAAATATACTAATTTGCAAAGAGCAAGTCACCATTTACCGGATACTTCCATCAACGACGAATGTAACATATAAATTGATAATAAAAAACATAAATAAAATATCGATTATCAGCTCGTTTGTTATCTTATTATTTATCAAATGTATAAACAGAATTTTGAAAATTCATTTTTAGCCTTAAAATAATAATAAATATGTAGTAGCTTGAGTTTTTCAATTCTTTTCTTTTTAATTGACTAAAAGAATAGCCATCGTAGTACTTTCATTCGCTTATTTTTATATTTAAACTCATTCGTTGATAATTATAATTTATATTATTATGAAATACGTGCAATTGCCTAAATAATATTCTATTTTTAAATATGAATCGAAGATTTTTGTCTCTATTTTTAATGTTAAATCATCGGTTGTTTTTGTTTCAACTGTCCTCATAACATGTAGTTATAATTATTGAAATCAATTATAAATCTTAGAAACTAGATTCTTAAAATATGCGAATTAATGGAGTTAAACAAATATGGCTATTTAATTATGTAATACTTTTAAAAATTCATTTATATATATATATATATATATATATATATATAGTTGTTAATTAGTGAGTACAGAAATAATATAATTTGTTCAAGTTTTGCGTAAAATCAAAATAATAGAGATTGATGGTCTTACACATATATTTTTTCTAAACCCATCAATGTTATGTACAAAAGTATCTAACTTGATACATAACCCTTATTTATCAATTAACAATTCGAATAATAATAAAAGAGTGTGTGCAGAGAAATGCATCTATTTTTATTTTACTTACGGCTAGCATCCATCATTATACAAACTGTTAAATGAATATTTTATTTCAAAAACTTACATCTTAATAAATCAGCTCGGAAAATATTGTATATTTTTTGGAGCTTTAAAATATACTTTATACCTCAAAAAACAACACTTACACCATAATTTTAAATAAATACATTTATTTACAGTTAAAAATTGTAGTTGATTTACACTTGATCATCTAAAAGTATATTAAAATTGTGCTTTTATTAATTTTCTTTAAATTATAAGAATATAAAAATCCATAAAGTACACGAACAATTAATCGTATAATTAATCGAATAATAAATAAATAAACAAATAAATAAATAAATAAATAAGACATTCTAGCTAATTAATATTCATATTAATTTAATGTAAAACGTGGAATAATGTTCATAAAATTCTTGTGTGAAACTCGAAATTTGTTTTTTCTCATCTTCAATAGCATTTGGAAAATAATATTAATTTACATATTTGCACGTTAAATAATTTGCAGAGTCCCATTTAAATTCCAAAGATTAAAAAAGATGATTAATATAATTAATAGACACAAAGATCATTAATAACCATAATAATATTATATTATAGCAATTTTGTTACATTCAATTCCAATGATAAGTAATAGGATAGATAATTAGTTAAATATTTGTTTAAAGCTTTGTAAGTAATATTTGTAGAAAAACCAATTTAAAGAAGTAACAGCGAGTTCGCGTTAAGTGACTATAAATAAATAAGCTTTGGAATAAATGGAATTTAAAAAAAAAAAAAAAAAAAAATGAAAGAATGGAAGGGGAGTTATGGAAGGATATGAAAAAATTAAAAGTTGCCTAAGATGCAATTGAATTTTAAAAATAGCACCATACATGTAGCATTGGAATAAAAATTAAAGAAAAGTAAAAGAGACAGGGAATGGAAAAATTAATCGAAAGCGACGGGTGGGATAGGATAAATCGCCAGCTAGAAATAGCCTTGGACCAATCGATGGACATAGGTTGTCGCTGTTACAGTGTCCTTGTGTAACAATAAATGTGGATCGCATAAAGGTAGAGAAGAGTGGAATTTGCGAAGCACATCTCGTTAAATTGAACATCGAATTGAGATCGGAAAGTACAAGGGATAAGGTTCGGTGAGACGCGGAGACAAGTATCGAATACATGTGGATCTGGAGAGAGAGAGAGAGAGAGAGAGAGAGAGAGAGAAAAGGGTGCCAGTTGAGAAGAGAAATAATGGCTCCAGTTACCGTGAAAATGTTGACCTCGTACGTATCCTTCTATGACGGGGAAAAAACGTTCGATGAGAAGTTTACGTACATTTTTTCGATAAATCCAAAGTGCTTTTATGCTGGGATTTAAGTTATTCGGTATACTTTTATTGACTGTAGTGTGGGCATTAGTTTTATTATATATGTAGGCGAAAAGTTTTAGAAATAGAAAAGACGTATCGAAAACTGTGCGATTTCACGCTTTATGCATACTTCTTTGGGAGAAAAATGTTTTGATTTTATCGGCAAAAGTTTTTCAATGCATCGCCATTCCATGAGAATGCATCAACAATTTTTTCTTAATACCAAAGTATGTGAATATTTACTGTCTTATCTTACAGAGCAAATATTCGTCATATTTTCATTGCTTATTATCTTGCAGCTTATTATCTTGCAGTTTTAACTTGTGTGTTTGCATTTTATTTGATACAATACATTGCTTGTGAAATATTTCATTTACGTATGTACTTTGCTAATATATACTTTCCGCCCATCATTATTAAAAGTCCAAAGCTCTTCACAATGTTGTTTTAGTGTAATAAAATTTTCCAGTAAGCAAATTCATATATTAGAAAAATTGACTTTTGAAATGACTTAGCGGTCAATTCAGTTTTTAATGCGAATTTAATGTTAATATTAAGAAATAATATTAATAATTAAACAAATCGTACGTTAAAGCTAGTATTATAGATAAACGTAAGATCAGTTGATTAACCGAATTATTATTTAGTTAGTGAAGTAAAGCCACGGGACTTGAACATCTCGCAGCCTGTCAATAAGTAATTTTCGAATGTTCGGTAGCTTGAGTTGGTAAGTAGTAGTATTTGAGTGATACGTCCAAAGTATTCGAGTAGCTGCGACTAACTTGCAGACAACTTAGTTTAGGACTTGCGAGCACAAAGCCACGAATAAATGAAATTTACATACGAATCATGCCCATTATAATGATTCTTCCAAATGATATTATATTGTTTAAAAAAAATTACTATTACAATTAACGAATGTAATTATTATTTAATATGATTATCGATGCTAATACTATTGTTAATATTTATTATACCTAATAATAATACTCTTAAGATGTTAAATTTGCATTGTAAATTATTTATCTGTAATCATTTAAGTAATATAAGTTACCAATTACATAATGAGTGCGTTATGATAAAATTATAAGGAATATAGGAAGTTGACGAGGGGTACGAAAAAAAAAAAAAAAAAAAAAAAAAACACAAATAAAAAAAAAAAATAAATGAAATAAACTTTCGGACGAACTTGCGAATGGCATGAGAATGTGTGGCCTACAGCCAAAAAACCTGAGCGATACGAAATTTGCAAAAATAATTCGGCTATCATTTCGATTCTCGCTGCCCGAATTGTTGCAAGCAAAGCGACAATAAAACATTAAAGCCAAATAACGCTAACGTATTTATGAATGATTATGAATTAAGAGTCCTTAGTTAACTAGACTATGAATGGTATTTATAAAAAGGTTTAACTCGCACGCATAATGCCAAGTGTTGGCACATAATCGCGAAAGGATCGTGTAAGAAGAAGAATACGGAGGGACAAGCGTGTCAAGCTCGACATAACGCTGTTGTTACAAAGCGGCCAAATGAAATCAGAATGAACGAGGAGTGCAGTTGACAGTGGTGGCCGCAAGTGCCTGCGGTCCTTGAATTTCGAAAGGATTATTTAAAATCGTAGGAGCGTCCCTCGTGCTCGTAAGCTTAACGCACGCGATACCGCAACGGCCGTCATTCCTTTAATTACAGGACTTGTAATAAGGCTCGGGCAATTGCACACGAGAGTAATCGTGAAATTTCAATGTGAGCTTAGCCGCCGGCGTGATCGATCGGGCTTGCCCCTTCACGTCCCCGAGTTCCGATGTCCTGTATTTGCGATTAATGATATTATTTTTAAGCTGAGACTTATCGTCGACATGGCACGTTGGATTTATAACTTTTGTTCAGGCCGTGGCGAGCGTTCTTCCTTGGCCTATTCGGTTATCGTGCGACCATTCGGTACGAGTTACATTACTCCTTAGAGACTAAAAATTCATTTAATCTGCTCTCAACTGGCAAAGAACTAATTGGATTTAATTTATGGCAATTGATAAGTCGAGCACTGAGCGTAATTTGTGTCGTATTCGCAGTACATAGATTGTCGATTCGATCTTACATTTTGACAGGAGATAATCACGATTGATCGAGGTAAATTACTTTATATTATCATTCACTTAAATCGTTAAATCTTTAGCCGCTTGAAGATATTACAAGCTCACTGGTATCTTGAACAATATATATGTTTTTCATTAGGATACATTGAGATTGCGATTTATGCGACTTAGAAAGTTGAATCCAATCATACGCGACGAAAATATTTCTTACTCGCTCATACATAATGCCATTATTTTATTCACTCAATATCAAAACAAATGACTTTAAAAACTTTCCTTAATGGGATATCTCATGCTTTTGGATTATATTCGCGATACAAGATATACGTTTAGCGCACATACACATATAAATATTCACACATTACATGGTTTTCATTTTGTAAGAGAGCTTTTTTTTTTTTCTAATATGCAGGCGATTTCGTATGAAATTTACAGAATAATGCCAGTCACAGTGTTTTATTATTTTATTGTACCTTCCATTCGCAATGGTGTAACGTTACGTAGTAAGTTGAAAAGAAAAGCGACTTTTCAATTTCTTATTTTAAATGAAATACATAATTGTTAAGTGTAGATTTTTTTTCATTTTTTTTTTCGTTTTTGTTTTTTTTGTTTTCATGAAATTCATATCTCTGATACAAAGCAACCGCGAATTACATTTAATTTTTTCATTATTTTTTTCACTCTTCTTTTTTTGTTCTCAATTGTTTGCACAGTCAAGGGATAAAGAAACAGGGTTCGAGAAAAAAGTTAATTACATTTTTTTTTATTACCAAGTATTCCTCTGTAAACAATGAGGAAAATATATTCTTCAAGTTTTTAAAGAGAACAGAGGAGTACGTCACTAACAGCTAAATCGCAAATTTTCCTATAATGGAAAAAGCGCAGCAAGTAGTATTCCCGCGGGGATACGAAGCTTTATAAGAAGATAATTATGTAACCATTGCAATTCGCATAACACAGCATCATGCTTACATATGTCGATATACATACGTATGGTAATATTCAGTTATTTTCCTCTCTACCGCGCACATTGTCCGCTTAAAATTGTTAAATCCAATGTCATAAATTCAATCGCGTTGTATCAATCGTGAAGCATTTACAAGACTTTTTGCCCTTATGGTCCTTCGTACAATCTTATGGCTTATGCAACAATGGTCCACATTTTAACGAAGCCAAATGAATTTTTGACTACTCGCGCAGTCGACACGAGTCTCCCCCGTCACAAGAGTCGAAGACATTCCCACCCACGACCCGCCGGATGAATCAGCATATCTGCAAAAATGAATTCATCCGATAGAGCGGCGTGAAAGAGACGTAAAAATGCTCTGCCATGCCTATAAAATGCTTCCCTCGACGATAGAGCGATGAGCGAGCTAGCAATCACTATACAAAAGGCGGAAGGGCGAGGCGGAAGGAAAGATGCCGAAGAAAGCAATCTATCCGCTGATAATGCGGGCGGTCGTTGTGGCTAGGATAATTTCAAAAAAAAAAAAAAAAAAAAAAAAAAAAAAAAAAGAAAGCCTCGCCTCCCCCGTGCAACTTATCGCTGGCTGCCGTAAATTCGCCTGCCGACCACTAAAAACGACATCGTGTGAAATCGCTTTTATATAAACTCGCGGCCTGCGGCCCCTCGACTCTTTATTACCGAACGGAAACGAGACGAAGGCAGAGGTATCGCGAGCGCTAGGCGACGGCTCGAGTGCGAAACCTGGATTTTATGCATCTTGAACGGTCGACAAACATGCTCTGTTGGCAGTTTGTCGACGGGACGCATTTGCATTGTCCGCGCGAACTCGGGATATAACTAGGGAATTCGGGACGACGTTGTTCGAGGTGCTAGGAGGATGAGGAGGATGTCGCCCGAAGTTGGGGGAAGCTTTAAGTCTATCGGGGCGACATATTTTACGACATTCCTATGAACTCGTACTTCGTACCTTTCTCTTTTCGTATCCCACTTGGGATTCGGAGGCTTTAATGGGCTAATAAATATTGCCCGATAAGATTAGCGTATTAAACCTTTTATAAGTCTCTTTGATTGCTGAATTATTGAATGACCGATTAATAAAAAAAAATAATAATAATAATAAACGCCGAGATTGCCAAGGTCGATGACTAATTAAACACGCGACAGTTGGACGTAAGAGCGATACGATGCAATTCGTACAATTTTCATCAATAATTGAAATACAACGATACATCATACGGTTTGATTAAACTGAATGTTCTTTGCGTGAATATTTAATACTTTAATAGTCCAGCGAGTCATTGCAATTCATTAAAATTTATAAAATAAGTTTGGTAAAAAATTATTAAATTATAAAATTTAAGTACACGATCATTGTATTATTTCCATTTGATAAGTTAAACTAAAATTTGGTATTTTTATGAAAAAAAAAAAAAAAAAAAAAAAAAAAAAAAAATTAATTAGAATATAGAATGATAATTGGAATGTAAAATATTGAATTAAAATCTTTGTAGATTTTTGTAAGAGTCGTAAGTAAATTGAAAACTGATAATTCTCATACGTAATAAATATTAATTATTTAATAACAACTTCAATGAAAATGAAAATTATTCGTATACCTAAATAGTGCCAAAGTTCCATATTTTATGGAATGCAAAATAAAGAAAGTATTTGGATTGTTTATTAGGTTTATAACAAAATGTTGATATATCGCATATTACATGGTGAAATTCTGCCTTTTATTTCGATTTAAAAATAAAATTTCTCGCCGAATATTATTTACTCTTCAGGCTTGCTACTCGTGGTGATTCTCCTTCATGAAATAATTCCCAAGAAACTATATCTTTAAATGAGCTTAATCGCAAATGGGATTTTAAATTACGAAAATTTCAATACCAACATTTAAAAGTTAGATACGTCAGGGGATAATAAAAGGACATTGAACAATCGCGTATTCCAAATCTAAAAAGTAAGATATAGAGTGAAAAAAAGTGTAAAAGCTAGATAATGGAATAGAAGCGGAGAGAGAAAGAAATGATTCTCATGAGAATCCTTAGGTAGCGCATCTTCGTATTTCCAAATTCATCCTTACCTGCCTTTATCCTCCTCCTCGAGTGGGTATTTACCTTAGTCATCCCTTTGTTCTTTCTAAATAAGCGCTAGTTTTGTGTTGGTATTCCTTTAACGAGGCAGATAAAAAATAATCTTTATATACTATTTGACCTACTAATTATAAAAATTTCATCTACCTTATCTACTATAATAATAATAATAATAATAATAATAACAATAATAATAATAATAATAATAATAATATATATCTCTGTATATCTATGATGTTGCCTGTTTAATTCCATCCAATTTGCTTAACATTAGAAATACCTAAATTTGCCATTGTAACTGTATGAATGTAAACATTTTAAAAAGTACGAACTATAAATCACCCACTTAAATATATTCTTTTATCTTTGAAACTTTCAACGCATATCTCCACGGATTTTATTGTCGTGAAATTCAACTAACTAAAAAAAATATAATTATAATTTATTCGCTTAGGATCTTGGGATCGTTTCAACTTTCCGAGTTCAAAGTCGGACGCTCTTAATGCTTCTAAGAATTAAAATTCTACAATAATATATAAATATATTGTCTAATTGTACAAAAAAAAAAAAAAAAAAAAAAAAAAAAAAAAAAAAAAAAAAAAAAAGAAAAAAAAAGTAAAATAATAAGGCCCTATTATTGTCGTATTTGTCGTACATTTCATGTTTCACGTGAGTATAAAAAAGCATTTTTTTGCATGCGAACTTTTTAAATGATACGAATTACGAATTAATTTTTCCGTTTGGAATACTTTAAAGTAATTTTATTAAAGATTTTTATTTCCACACAAATTCTCATTTTATTCTGTTTATTATAATCCTTAAAATAATTAATACGACATAGTCGTAAAATCTTCTAGAACATCGATTTAGTTCAATTGTACAAATAATAATCACATTACTATTTAAAGTGAAATTTATCATTTTTAAAAGTACTTGGGCTGAAATGCTTCTCACTTCCGGTTTTACGTTACGAAAAATCATATTTGCAATAATTATCCTCGTAATTATGACAATGCCTCACGTTTAGTACGACAGACTCTCCTCCTCCAATCGTCACACTCTCGCTCTTTGTGCTGAAACCATTGCAATCGCCTTGAGCATTTCTTGCGCGGCTTGATAAGGAAAATCATCGAAGTTTAAATGAAATATCTCGCAGATCTTTCGTTAAGGGAAAGTGTAGCGCGCGTCCATAATGCAGTCGACGCTGCCACGACCGCAGCTGTGACTTAAAAATCTATTATGACGAACCTGGGATGCGCAAAGCGACCGTCACTTATCATTGTGGCGAGGTTACATTGTCCTTCGTGTGGAATACATTGGAGTTTCTCATGATAAATAGCAACGTCGCAATCCTGATTAGTCCACTTGAAAATGATAGCTTCGTGTTGGCATAAATTATGCTTCGATTAGCAAATGAAATTGGGCCATTTTTTATGGTCTCTGTCGCGTTTGTTTGATCGGACTAATTGACAATTGTCGACATTAAGAGAATTAGTGAAAATCGCGAATATGTCGAGTTTTGTACAATATTGAATAATGAATTTTGAAATTTCGTTGCCCTCTTCAAATCTATAAATCAAATGCTTTTATTATTACAATGATATGCATGCATTAATTATCATAATACAATTAGCGTTTTACATTTTCAGTTCTAAACTAAATACTGAAGAAATCTTAATTGAAACTTTAAAATACGCGTAATTATAAATTAATATAAGTATAAATAAAAATGAGAAATAAATGAGATATGATCTCGTCTCTCTATGATACTTTAATAAAATTTTCAAATTGTCAAAATAATAATAATATACATTTTATTGGAGCAGTTTGCTATTCTAATCTACTTGAACACGATTTACATTCACGAACGCGCGCACACACACACACGCACACCCATACATGATATATATCATATATGTATTATATAATTCTCGTAATATCTTTTTTAACCTTTAACAAATAATCTTAATGCATTGTTTTTTCTTTCCTATAGCAAAACCATTTGGACATTTAATTACTACGTGACATTGCGTTCTTTCGTTTAGTTAAATTGCCGCTTACATTTTTATCGCGCAAAGCTACCCTATCACACATATAAATATGTATATAATTCCAATATTACGTCTTAATGATATTAATCACTTGATTGAAAACGAGTAAGGTATTTTTATTATAAAGACATTCCATAATTAAAGGCGATGGCAGACAGCTTCGAATGAAAGTCAATCCCTTAAGGGGAGTCGAACAAAATTCGATTTTACTCTCAACAACGATGCTCACCGACTTCTATTTATATTTTACCTTATTCACTGTACCTTCGAGAATTCATGTCCCTATTCGAAGTTTTATTTGCAATTCGGAGCAAATTATAAATAATAAATATGAATGCAGAGTCACGCGCCAAACATTTGCGATGTTTTTATCCAGTTACACGCCATTCTGATTTCCTTTTTTCTCTTCATTTAGCGCGCGCACACAACACGCACGCGCACATATATGTATGCATATAGGTACACACGAATCTTCCATATACTTATCTCTCTTGCTTTCAGCGAGCTCTTTTATTCTAGCTTCCCCTTCCACTTCGTTTCGATTTTCCCGAGGTGTCTACTTTACACGATTTCTATCGCACTCTATTTACTGTTATTACTCTTATGTGCTACGATTAATTCGTTAAGATAGAAAACATGCACAGCTTACATTATTCTATTTAACTAACATGTGTACGATTAATTTGAGATTTTGAAATAAGCTTTTTCCATATTCCTATTCAGTTCTGATCATATAATTCATGACATTGGGAAAATAAAGGCATAATTTACATTGTGAGTTATTGCATATTACTACAATTGTAATAACACGACACATATTATCTTTTGAAAATTTTAAATCTTAATAAACCATGTCTTCAATGACTTTTTAACCGTTTTGATTGCGTAAAGTTATATTCGATTATATTTCAGTAATAAAAAATAAAAAAATTGTTTCTCAAACAATATTGGAAACTCATTTTTGTTAATTAAGCTTGAATTATATTAAAATTGGCCGTCTTTTAAATTATTTGCCCTAAGAATGACAATTTGTTCAGAAAATTTTATGTATTTAGATAAATTTTTTCATTCAAGTTGTAATCAGTTTTATTCTAAAGCTCTAATGCGTAGATAAATAATCAGGACGTCAGGCGTATACCTGACACTAATCAAGGAATAAATATTCTCGGTCAATATTATTTTTCAATACGAAACTAGTAGAGAATATTTTGATTTTTTGACGAATAACCACTTTTTTCACGAGTCCTCTGAAATCATCACTGAACATAAAAGAAAAAACATATTCAAGTAAAAACATATTTGAAGTTCGCTCTCATAAACTCACAGGAAAATCGTCTGCGACGGTGGAGATTTCGGTGGAGATCCGAGGGATATAAGTAATCGATGACGGCTGCTGACGTCGCGACTTGGAGTATCGGCCCTAAGGACGACCTACACGAGAGAAAGTGTAACCACAACATGACTTTAGCCCTTCAAACACAAGTTTGAAAAATCTCAAGGTAATTCGCGAGATACCCTGTAGAAATATTACAGTGTGCGCGTGTCATCCTCTTGTCAATCTTTGCCAAAGATTTTCCTCTAATTGGATAATAAATTCTCAGCTTCTGTTGGCACTTATATCGAGGAATTATTGATTGCCGAACAGGGTAAACGTGAGTAATACCTGACAGTACGTTGCGTGAGCATTCTACCTGCAAAAAGACAAAAATTTTATTTAACAAATCCATTCTCGTCGTGAAAGCATTAATATTAAAATTTGCCGCACTTGCAGTGATAATTCTATTCGATTAAATGTTTAATAATATTGTATTATCATCTAATTTGTGACTGTCGAGACGATGTTTATTTTGACTTGGGAATTACAATTTTTTACGAGACTTATGTATTAATGCTTATTCAATCTATCGGAGCAAGACGACATAACACTCGAATTTAAAATAAAACTAGCATTTATAAAATGTTATTATTACGAATGTCAAATAGCTCGATAATTTTTATTATGAGCAATGTCACTCGACGATTGCCAAGACATTTCACGAAGATATTTAGATCAAATAATCAAATACTGAGAAAAATGGACTTTGAAACGCTCCGCTAAGTCTACGATATAAGAATGTAATTAAGCATTTTTCGCATTATTAGCGCTGATAATTAAATTACATCCCGATACTCGCGATGATCGGACGAACGAGCGAGTTAGCACGTGCGGGACGTGGCGCGAAAGTGCACAAAAATACACTTGCCGAGGAAAAATATACGAGTCGGGGCCGAGAGGTGGCGACCCGCAATAATCGTCGGGAAATTCTAAGCGGAGAAAAGCCGCGTCGCGCATTTAGGCCTCTTACGGCATTTAGGCTACAATCCAAAAGCACTGCTTCGTTCCCCTCCCCCGCGACTTATGCTACAAGTGCAGCGTGATTTACGATTTTAATAATG
>NW_011948429.1:2164567-2165632 GCF_000503995.2 Ceratosolen solmsi marchali
CAATTAAAACTTAAAATTGTACTGGCGGAGGACGCCCCCCCCCCCATCACCCGCGCCGCCTCTAGCCATTTCAGCCTCACTGCCGCTCTAATCTGACCGAAATACGTAGAGGGGAATCCCTATCTCCATCCACCTCATCAGCATCCCGTTCTACATTCTCCCTTCTACAACCGCTTCTTGCAATGTCAGAGAAGAAAGAAATTTTACCGACGCTTTAAAGCTCCATTTGCTTGTTACATTCGGAATGGCTCGACCACTACCGCTTCTCCTACCACCAGTACTGACACTCTTATAATATTTACATTTAAGATAAATTTTCCCTATTTTACATGAGAATTATTTTACTTGGACGATTACGCCAGACCTGTCTCGATAACGCAATGCCGTGCAATAATTTGATTTATACACCGAGTGTCTTCGATGTTGTTGCGCCCCGACGCTCAACAGTCAGCCCCGTCATCATTTTTTTCAAAAGCTATCGAACGATGTCAATCGACGTGCTTTCACAATATTTATTACAATATTAACATTGGAATATCACATTTAGCGAATATACATCAAACGAATGTTACTTTCGTCGTTTCTCTTCAAATGAAATTCCATTTACAATCCGTCCTCTTGCCATTCTTAATTATACATTGTATTTCTATATTTCTCCTGGGATTATTAGCAATTATTATCCATGAAGAACAAGAGATTGGGACATCCATTTGAAAGTCGATGACTTGGCGTTAATAGCAAATGCATTAACAGCGTAGTTACGTACGGATGAGCCTCCTCCCTCCCTCATCGAGTTCTTTCCTTAAATGACTATAACATGTGTCAGCCTCGCCTCGTCACGAGCCATTCATTACTCGTGAATTTGCGTAGGTTAGAAAAAAAAAACGAGAGGTGGTACATTTTCAGGCACATTAATAACTAATTAAGGCAACGCGGGTCGAGTTTCATGCATCGCAGCTCACGGTCGCGCACCTGGCGTCCCTTGAGCGGCATTTAACCCAAAAAACCAGCATCACCAGCAACCCAGCATTCCATCATTATTGAAAAAAATTAAATAAAGACGGT
>NW_011948429.1:2165778-2183389 GCF_000503995.2 Ceratosolen solmsi marchali
AAAAGTGAGTGGGGTGGGGGGCGTGGGGGGGGGGGGGAGTTTGAAAATCAAGTATCGAAGAAACACACGAGAAGTTACGATTGTTTCTTTAGAATTGAATTTTAATTTTTCCGTGATACATTGGCAGTTGCAGAGGTATCGAAGCTTCCCACAGACTTTAAAAGTCAATTTATTTAAAATTCCATTCATCTTGATAAATCGCCCTGACTCGCTAGATCTATTCAAGTATTTATTAACGTTAGAATACAAGGAATCCTTTCACGATATAAAATATTTCGTCAATTAATGCCTATGTTTAATACGCAAGAGAATCCTCGCTTAAACGCAGTTTTCTATTCCTTTTTGTAAATCAGATGTTTCAACTTTATCTTTAATAATCAGAACTACGAAATATGAAGTAATGTCGTTGAAAAATAAAATCGTCGTTGCTTCGTAATGATGAAATAAAACGACGAGATATTTTCCCCATTAACATAATTAGTCCATAAAGTATAAGTAAATCCAATTTTATGAATTTCTTAAGCTAAAATTTTAAATATTTTCGAAGTTTAATATTTATTTATTACGTATTAAGAATTTATTTATCAATATTTATTAAGAAGTAATTGACGTGCACATTGCGCCAAATTATACTAGATCGTCAAATAATTGTCGATTATAATTGATATAAATAACTAATTCAAGGATTGACTGGCTGTCACAAGGATTAGAATGCCTATCGGCTGCAGAATAATTATCAAAGCATTAAATTAAGAGTATTAAAAAAAAAAAAAGAAGAGGAATGTTTACGAAAACTAAAAATAAAATATATTCGGGGAAGGTGACATCGCTCGCTCTACCGAGCATATAAATCATAAATGTAAGATCGCTGATTTATGTAACAGACTTGAGCGTTAAACGATAATGCAAAAGATATGAGCTCCTTCCAGGGAAATTCATTTTGCACAGCGCCACCCCCGTAATACGCTCCTGAAATTTTAGAATAATTTGAAAATAAAATCTCGAAATGCCCCGTTCACGGATACGCGATTTTGCATTTTCACCATTTGGGAATTTCATTTAAGATGTCCGGATTTCAGGCCAAGTATCGCAGAATTGTCGCTTAAGGTCGGAGGATTAGGGGTCTCGGGCGTAATCAAACGTAATATTTCGAGAATCGCCAGTCGCCGTCGCCAAGTACACCTCGTAAAGTAGCCTGGCTATCCCTCCTCTACGATTTCCCTATTGCCTCGCTCGCTTTCTACTTACCCTGTCTCGTAAATACATTTGCCCCCTTGGTGAAATCGCCAACTGGAAGCGACTCCTCGCTCGGTCCCGCACGATTCGCCGCATAAAAGGGAAGGTACAGCTCCTGATCGAAACGAGCCGAGGACTCGTCGTGCCCCGGTCGATGACTTCCGACTTCTCCCAGCCACTACGACGACCGTAAATACTCGTCGAGTGACAAAGGCCATCCATTCAGTCTTTTACCGGCGATGCTTAACGTTGACGAATAAGAATCGAGTGACGTTGTCGTTGGGCCGACTGGTTACTCAAGGCCGGAGCTTATTATTCCTTATGCCTGACGATTTTGAGAAATTTGACGAGGAATGTTTCGAGGGTATGTGACTCGCGGGCTCGATTCTAATGGGACTTGAAGCGTCGATTAATTTTATGGACAATTTCGAGATGAGGCGAGACGGGTCCCGAACGGAATTCCTATTGCTTGAATATCGCAGTGCTTTCTCAATCATCGTCTTGGCTCAACATTATCGTTTTCAATAATCGCTTTGCTTAATTTGTGCTAGTCAGTTTAGAGAATCGCTATATTTGAAGAAATTTATGATGCAATACGAGTGCTAATTACTTTAACGCGGTTATTGCGATATTATACAGCAGGAGCTTGGGGGGGGGGGGGTCTTTTGTAATCCGATCTAATCGTTGCAACAATTATTCATTTATACTTGCTGCTTTTTAAAAGACGAAAACGCCAACAAATGAAAAAGAAAATAAAAATGAAGATTATCTTTAGCTAGAAAAATTAAACGTCTCGTGTTATTAAGATATTATTGCATCGTTTATCTCTCATATATTCATATTATAATAATATGCGCGTAATAAATATTAAGAACTTGAGGTTATTAGTTGTCGTGGTTATTAAAGTTTATGTATGCATAATGATAATATACAGAACAAAAAAAAAAAATTATTAATCTTGCATCGCCTTTGCAAATTAATAATGGCAAAGAAACAATTTGCAAAGGATTAGATATACAAAGGATCATAAAAGACGCGATAGAGCTCAAAGCAGCTTCGTCGACTGTATTCAAATACTTCTGGATACTAACATTTAATTAGCATTCTATTTATAGAGCACAGATCTAATCCAAATACATATTATTAAGTTAAATAAGATTGGAATTGCTAAGCGTAATTAAATTCCATCCTTATTTAAACATAAATATAAACGTAAATTTGCAAAATTATGCATAACACTGCTTGACCCCAAATATAAATTAATTGTTTAAAATGATCTTCATATATATAGTTGGGCACTGATCAATCATTGATTAATTTCTCCATTGACTTTCCTCAATTACGTCAATAATGAAATGAAAATACTCTATTCAAGATTTGTGCTAAGCTAATTCGATGCGACGCTCACTGTATTGAATCTAATATTGAAACAGGATGGAATATATGATCCTAAATAAATATATATTTACCTCACCTAATTAAGTAAGTCAAAAACAACAAATATAATATTGTATCTAGGATTATTATAATTGCTCGTCATAAAGTTCCCGATAAATTTTCCAATTACCAATTTTCCAATTGCATTTTAAAGAAAAAAATATACGATATTTGACCCGATTATAACGAACGTATTAAATTTTATTCATCAACTTCTATAAATAATTCATTGAAATTGAGGTTTCTAAAATCAATGGATCGTTAGCTGCGTAACTTATTATAATACAAAGTCATATCAGTCGAAAGTTAAACATAATATTCGAATATTCATAGATGCTTCTTAAAAATAAGCATGAAACGTATAAATAATAATGCGCATGGTCGAATGTTTTTTAAACGAGCAATAATCTCCATATCGATATTTAGCATTTGAAAAAAGGAAATTATTTCAACATAAAACTTATATGATAAATACATATATTTTGTTTTCAATTGCAATTGCAAAATAACAATGCAAGTGGTTTTAGCGGGTATCCTGTTCACGGACAACTATTGCGTATAATAAATTCAAGTCTAAACCAATCAAACGTACTATATTTTTACGTAACGTTCAAATACATATTTTAAATAAAAACGTCAAGTTTCATTATCTTTAAGACATATGAATTATGTACAATTAATAAAGGAAGTAAAAAAGGATTTATTAAAGGATATGAAATTTATGAAGTAAATACTAACTTGTTAAAAGTTAATTAATTTTTAAAAATTTTTTATTACTTTCTTTTAACTCGTAATATTTATAGATACGAGTACTTTTTTATTTTAATAAATTTAGCTATTCAAGTTATTCGTAATGTTAGACCTGTCGACATATTTAATGGCAAGAGACTATTCGTTAGACCAATGGATATAATATATCGGCGATATTGTAAAAATTAGCTACAACGAACTACTTCATAATCTTTAAACATGCGCAGAAATAATAATAGGAATATTATAATCATCAAGCTATTAAGTTTTTGTCCATTTTTCATTCAAATCTCACAAATGGATAATTTAACATTGCGATATATACTTCTAAGAAAAGTCTTTAATAAAAAGTAAACATTATTATACTCTTTATAGAAAGTACTAGATTTTCTCATGAATCAACTGTTATGATAATTTATATAATCTTTTTAACTTGAAATAAGAATTACTACTAAAGAATTACTATTACTACTAAAAAATAATATAAGTAAAGACACTGGAAATTAATCTTCGACTGAAAGGAAACATTTTAATATGAACTGAATATAGAGTGCATTATAAATAAAATCTTTAATGGTACAATTTTATTTTTATATCAAAACGAATATACTAGGTTAATAAATATTTCAATGCAAACTTTGTGCAAAAACGCTATTTATAAATGAAAAAAAAAAAAACCAGATAAATATAATGGAAAACAATCGTATCATATTTTTGTAATAATCCTATTTGTTAATAGATCAAAAGCATCGTTATAATGAAATCAAAACGTTTGAACTTTAGGCGAAAAGTAGAAGTTTTAGAATGAAAAATAATTTATTAAAAAATACGTTAAAATTTCAAAATAACCTTGTTCACTATTATCATCAGACTCTTTGATATACGATTTATTTCTTCGTTTCTAAAATGTTTTATCTTTTAATGATTTCTTTTGATCTTTTTCGAAAAGACATTCCGTATGGGATAAAATTATTTTGAAAATCTTATCGCAATAAATTCACTTGAATACGCATTGATTTTTAACTGTTCTTTTCTCTTCATTTCAATACATTCCCAGAGATACGATAAATATTAAACGATTAATACATCCAAAAACAAAAACGAAAGTAATTATAACTGTTCTTTAAAAAGCGTGAAATATTTATTTTCTAATCAGATCGGTTCAACGTAAATTTATAAATTTTATAAATTTGAAGAATATTCATCGTAGAATTTTTGCTTTCTTCCATAGAATATATTTTACCACTAAGTTGTTATATTTTTGCAATTAGTATATTCGTAATTAATAAACTCGGCTTTGCTCGTAAAGTTGACATGATTTTTTAATATAAAAGAATTTTTTTTAACAACAATACATGTAGATTCATACACACACACAAACGCACACACACACACACACACACACACATGAATACACACATGAATACACGCATACGCGCACACAGATACACCCATACGCACATATATATACATACGTATATATATATATATATATACGTATATATATATATATATATATATATAGGTGTGTCTGGTAAAAAAAATAAATTTTTGATAACTATATGTAGTAACAATAATTCAAAATCCATAACTACTACCCGTATTTATCATTACGACAGTGTGTGCGATAAAAGTAATCAAAAAATTGAATGAATATTGTAAGTACGTGCTTTAATCTGGGCAGGTAAGAGGACGATGGCGCAGTGTACCTCGCAAGCTCATATTCGATTTTTCATTTTAAGCTCTTATTGTTCATTAGCTTAGATTTCATTAGCTCACTCGAATTATTTCATTAGCGCAGCTCGACACCAGGGGCCCATTATTTTTCTCACACTCTGCTAGTAAAGTAAAGTATTCCCGCAATTTACAATCCCCGAGGACGATCCAACGGTCCTCGATAGATCCATTACCGCGAGTCCGGCATCTTTCATCTCTCGCGGCCGGCCACGAGCTTACGCCCCCGCGCTCCCGCGCTCTCGTCCGTCTCTCAACAACCGATGTATCGCCGACTCTCGCTAAATAAATTTTAATGCCCGATTATCCAAAACTCGGAGAGTATATTAAAGAAAAAGAAAAGGGAGGCCGTTACTCGCCACTGGGAGGCAACGGTGACGGAGGCGGCGTCGTAACCTCGTTCCTCACGAGCAAGCCTCACGAGTCGCTTGTGCGTAATTGTGCGTATCGCGGTCCGATTGACAACGAGTGTCCAAGACATTTACGAAGGGGATCTACTTTTCTCATCGTTCGCTACCCCCCTCACCCCAACCTCGCGAATCCACGACGATCATCCTTTTGAAAGCCATCCGCGTTTTGTTCCTTCGGGGGGGGGGGACGCTTAACAAGCTAATCGGACTTGCGATTCGATCTCGTGTAACGTGGAAAGTGTCAGAGGCACTTGGTGCTTTCTTTTTGTCCTTCTCTCTTTTTTATCGAACCACTGAATACTACTTTAAATCGATACTTTACTCGGCTGTTGGGAAGTTTGTTTTTTATGGGTTTTCCCTCTTTTGCTCTTACTGTGCAATCGTACTTATTTGCACACTAATAAGTCTGCATTGCAATGTATTTATGTACATGAAATAGTTGTAAACACATGTGTACGATTATAGAAATAAATTATGGCGTTTGATTTGCAAATATCCTTTGTATTAAATGTAAAATATAATTTATAAATAATTATACAAAAATGTTTTTTTCCTTTTCAAATTCAGAATATACGTGAGAAACTTTATTTGAATTTTTTTGCATTTCTGAGCTTTATTCAAGAAGCTTACATAATTTAGCTGAAAAAGCGAATTCGACCGTCACGTTCTATGTACGAAGTAAAATTTTTTTATCGATTGTCTCTTCAGTTGTATTTTTAAAAAGCGACGAATTATTTTCATTGCAATTACATTATGATATTTCCTTTTGCAAGTAATATAGTCTCTGACCATTTCTTTTCTTTTATTTTTATTTTTATTTATTATTATTTTCTTTTTTTTTTTTTTTTTTTTTTTTTTTTTTTTTTTTTTTTTTTTTTTTTTTTTTTTTTTATTATTATTATTAATTTATAGACATGTAGAAATGCTTGAGAGATTTACTGTAAAAACATAATTTAATACTTTTGTTATGCGTACATAAGATGAAATTTCTTATTTAAAAATATGTATTGTCAGGTATATAAATATACATATACAGACATGAGACGCGAATACAACAATTGTAATTATAGATGTGGTGTTAACAAATAATAAATACATTTCTATAATGCGTGTATTAATATTTCTTAATACGAATATCATTTATATACATTTTTCTCGTACTAAGATCCCTCAACAATAAAAATTAACGATTCAAGGTTTTTTAAAAATAATTATTATCCAGTTTCGATGTAAATATTGTGATCACACCGGCATAAAACATTGCTAGTAAATATATCATTTGGAAGTTACGCGTTTATGCTACTTAATTCGATACTAATTCTTCATACTGATCGATTCCTTAAAAGAAAGAGTAGTTATTTTAAAATAAATATTTATAAAAGAATGTTAATGAGTGAAAAGAATCAATATTAATTAAATAATACTTTAAATTTATCAAATATGCTTAACTTCTTTTAACATTATAATACACTCGTTTAATAGAAATGAAATATGTATTTTGATAAATAAAGAAAATCAAAATTAACGAAGCCGAGTTAAATAACATTATAACCCCTTATAAAAATATTTTCAAATCTTTTTGGTTACCAATACTTTTAACGTGTATTGAGAGCTCTTCATAGACACGTATTTTCTATGCTTTAATGCAAAAAAAAAAAAACTAAATAAATAAAATGCAAATTCTCATAATTCAATGCAAACGTTGATTGCAATTTTCGAAAACATGTAAAGAGTTTAACAAGAAAGTAGAGTTTTATCAAATAAAATTATAATATACATAATAAATGTTGTAAATCTATGGCATGCAGATTAAAAGTAAGGATGAAAAATAACAGATAATAGTATTATTTCTCAGTAATATGTAGAATATAATATGTGGAATGGATTAGAATAACGAATGAAAATATATCGATATATATATATATATATATATATATATATATATATATATATATATTATTATTATTAATTTACTTAATCAATTTTTTTTCCGTATATATATATTCATTGTTTGAGATGAATTTTCTAAAGAACTATCAGAATTTAATATTTCGGCTATTTTACGGTATCAAAAATAAATCACGATAGTTTAAAAAATAAATAAATCGTAAAACAGTAGATAATAAAGACTTAAAGCTCATAAATTGTCTATCGAATGAATTTACGTTTATTTAGAGAATATAATAAGCTTATTCGACCTTATATTCTCTTTCATGATATACAATGTGACGCATAGCTGTTAATGTTTAAATCTTCGTTCATTTTATTTCATTTATGGAGATAAATAGTTGTAAGCTTACATACTACTTTTAATGATAATGCATAATTCATAATAAATGAATTTTTGCTTAATCTGCAGTATACTTTTTATTTTTTTAATCGTGTAAGATAATTTAATGTTGTATTTAAATGCATAGAAAAATATTCAAATTCTCATTTGATGCTCATTTTTAAGTAATCGTTAATATTATAAGCAATTTTTGTTAGAAAATAAATTCAACATTATTAAACTGTCAAACAATTTTTATATAAGTAAATTGAACTGTTATTGAACGATAAAAATTCTTTCAAGTTGCAGACAAAGTATATGAGAACTTTTAAATTGTATTCAAGGAATTTGAAGTATTACGTAATCAAATATCGAGCAATTTAAGTAAATATAAAAACTTCATATCTTCATCCAATTTCAAATTCAATCATAATTTTATTTTACAAAATTGATTTTCACGTAAATATAAAATAATATCTATCCTGGAATTCACGCTAATGATAACTCAAGAATAAAATATAACACAAAATTTTATTTGGAATAATAATGTAAAATTTTATTGATTTTATAATAAAATTGAATATCTAGATTAAATTTTATTTGACATACAGCAACAATTTTTAAGTGGAACGCTAACATAAAAACTACTTGACAAAAGCTTTAAAATTACAACCAGAATACTGATATTCATCACTTTAAGTAAAAATGCTAATACAACAGACTAAAACTTCAGGACCTTTCTCATAATGTAAATAACGATAATAATTCTAATTCGGTTTTTTCTTTTAAATAATAGTTTTTATCTCTACGATAGTTATTTCTACATCTGTAATTCGAAATGTCGCTTAAGATTATTATTAAATCAGCATTTTGATAAAAAATTTTCTCTATGGTCACCATAATTTTCATTTTCCATTAACATACATACATTGAGAAACTTTGCCTCATAACTATAGTATATTCATTATGCATAACTATTGTTTATTTATATCATGCAGAATTATATTTTTCTCAAATGTTGACATTTTAACGCTAAATAAAATATTTCACTACTAGGAAGTAATTATTTTGTCCCTTTAACGTAGAGGTCTTTTAATACTAGTTTTATCACAGACGCCGTGAGAGATAAAAATTTTGTAAAATTTTATCGAGATAAGCTTTATTTTAATGCAAATATAAAATAATATAGTTCGTGTAAAATTTCATACAAATTTATTAATGCATTGTGAACATTAGTCAATAGGCATAAATATTTATGACCACGAAATTTTTCAAACACCCGCAACTGATAAATATTTTTTCTTTAATATGCATGCTAAAAGTCAATCACGAAGAGCTTTTTTATTAAACTTCTGTCTAAAATGTGTCGAAAATTACTGAAAATATATCATTAATATTCGACATTCTATAATAATTGATAGATATTGTATAAATAAAGTACAAAATTGTGAGTTCAATCGGAGTTCTATTTATTAACAAGATTATAGACTTAAAAATATTTAATTTCATATTTAGATATCGAAAAAATAATTGTAATTATAGCAATAATAATTATAGTAATGGGAAAGTAATAAATGAGAGTAATGCAAAATACTGAAGATGCTAAGATAATTAAAAAAATTCATTTGACTGAACAAGATATGATTAGCATTTAACGGCCGTTGAATAATAAAGATTGAAATATTTTAATTTAGAAAAATTATGTGCATCGATATTGTGGATGGGACAAAATAATTATCAATAAAATTTTATAATTAAAAGGTCAATTATAAAATTAAATCAACTAGTAACGAACGACAGAGATTTGAAAACAATTCTTATAGTTAATACATAATTTATGAAACAAATAAATAAAATTAATTATTTTTATCGAATTTTTTACTTTTACTAAATATTTCAAATTACTTTCAGGGATAATAAAAATGCTGAAAAATTTCTTTATATTTCAGTTGGATTTCTTATATAAAATACAAAAATTTCTTTGTATTTCAGTTTATATTCAATTAATCAAATCACTAATCGTTCCTCGTCAATACAATAAATATAAAGTCATACAAGTATAAAGTTTCTTAAAATTTCATATACATTATAAATATTTCGATTTATTATCTTAATTTAACTGGTCTGATAAATAATTTGAAATAACTTTTACAAATATAAGGCATTTTCTTTAAAGCTTATTATTTTGTAAAGCTCGAGTTAAAATTACATTTAGTTTGACGTCAATTGTCAAACGCAAAACTGCTTTTCTCGAAAATTGCAAAGTCATGAATGCACACATATTATAAAACTAAATAGTGAGATTTCTCATTTAAGTAAAAATTACGAAGAGGTCAATAAATATCATTTTTCACATACTGGAATAAAAATTTAATTCCTTCCCCCTTCACACGTAGTCGCCTTTAAAAAACCAATCGATCTTAGCTACTTGCATTTGTAAAGTAAATTTAATTTTAATTGAACATAATTTGAAAAGGGATAAATTTCAATGGCTATTTAAAAAAATATTACAATTTAACGAAAAGGAATTAAAAAAAAAAAAAAAAAAAAAAATCAATATATTAGCACCAATGTAAAGAATTATCAAATTGACTGACTATTATATGGTAGAAATTATACAATTATAAATCAATATTGTTCTTTTGTTTAATATAAATTGCTTTCAAAATTAATGTTTTTTTGTTTATGGCATACAATGCATTGTTATTTCTTTTATTCATATAAATTAAAAAAAAATAATAATAATAAAAAAGATTTAATAGTATTGATTGATTGACGCTTTTTTTTTATTAAAAAGTGAATAATAAATTTTTCATATAAATATCTAAATTATGAAAAATATTGCTTATTGCTAAAAAAATTATTTACATGAACTTACTATTAAATACACCCAATATAATCTTTCATGTGTATATAATTTATGCATGTATATTATTGTATGTACGTATATAAAATTCAGTGAGTTTATATATATATATATATATATATATACTCTTTTTATTAGATCTGAATTGCTAATAGGAATTTCAAACTTTTTTTATTAGGCTTTGTCGTTTATAAAACTATCGACACGAGTGAACTAATTAATAGGAGAAATGCGAATGAAGACCACTGACATGCGGCAGAGGGGAAACAATCGATGAAATAAACAACGAAAATTGCGCAATAATGATAGAGTAAAAATTTGTTGCATTTATATCCTCGACCGAGAAAGGGACAAGATTCACGTATCTGTAATCATTCCCAACACCACAACAATCATCGGCTAGATGAGGGTATTGGGCGTATACGTGTATGCACATGTGTAAGAATCATGCTAGTCACGATACGCTTTCGTTTACAAGCAAACATTTCCACATTGTAGAAAGTTTTATTCTTTTGTCATTTTCTATTATAATTATAATATTCCCTCCGTAATGACGAATTCTTTATAATTTTTATAACTTTTATGAAGTCGTATCAAGACAAATTTCTCATACTTTTTAAATATATTCCACTAAGCCATCATGTTATCAAATATTTGAATTATTTGATTCAATGTATATATTGTGAGGAATGGATAGTTTAATTTGGTAGACAAATATTTTCTAACGATGTGACTTATTGCGACAACCTATAAATTTTCATATTTCTATAAATGTAGGTGAAATTCAATCATATTTCTTAATCATAATTAATAGTCGGTATCCGGAACGATTTTACGTGGAATTAAAGTGTGATTATCTCCCATTTTTTTTTCAAAATTAGCAATAAAAATGTACAAACATTAAATGTTCATTTCTTGTTAACTAGAATGTATTCTGATTACTTGTATACTTTTATTTTGTTAAATAAATACGTCAATCTTTTTAAAGATATGACAAAATAAGGAAAGAAATTTTATCTAAATTAAATTACTAAAAGTATCCATAAAATAAGGGAACATCACAAGTCCTTCCAAAGAAATAAATTACCTCACCAATTTTATCATCCTTTTCAGGATTAAAATTTCTTATACAGATTCGTTAATACTCTGAATAAGAGAAAAACTGCGTTAGAAAAATCACATTAGAATTAAACGCTTAACTATTGTTGTTGCTAGTGCTATCATCACTACTATTACGAACTTAAGCTAATGGAACACTGCATAATGGAACAAAATTATTTATAACGATAAAACAATTATCCTTTCTCTGCTCTTTTGTAATTTTTGATGTAGTTTTATTATGATAAAGGTAGTCGGATATGATTTTACGACTCGAATAGAAATTGTAAAGTTTAATTGCACTTAACTCATTGCAATATACTAATTAACTGCTTATGCTGAACTTTTTCATTTTCACCACAAATTTGCTGATTTTAAAGTTTAGTATTTAATTTGAACGATAGAATATAAATTTCTGAACTATCAATGGCTCTTTAAAGTAATTTTTTTAATGCAAATTTATAGAAAAGTTATGAAATCAACAAGAACTTCAAATGTAACTGTGCAAATAAATATTTAATCAATATTACTGCAAGTACTTGTCAGATACTATAAGTCTCATTTCGAAATTTATAGCAACGCAATATAATATTTCTATTTGTATTGTGCAATAAAATATAAAATTAAAAGTAAAATCTCTGTCATATTAATTTTCAAGACAAACAAATTTTGCGAGAATCAATATTAAAGATATAATAAAAAAATATGAATAAATATATGAATAAAAAAATTGATACAAAAATCGTATTTCAAATGAAAATATTGCATAAAGTTCTATATAAAAGACCATATGATAATTATATCAAAGTAAACACATAACGAATGATAGGAATAATTCTATTTTGAAAAAGTATTTAAATAACACATTCGTTTTATATTGGATGTATTGGATTGGATGATATTGATTACCATTCGTGTACCTGATTCCTAAATATCATAATATAATGACATATTAGATAATCATTGAGATTATCCATTATCTAGCTATAAATAATATATAATTTGTAAGTACTAGATAATTAATACTCTGATATGTTTTCACAAATCTTTCATGAAATCAAGCATTATACGAGTAATATTGAAATTTTACATTCATATTACATTTATATATTACGCTCAATGATTTAAGTAAATGTTATGAAATAAAGATACGTGTAAGTGCATATCTACGAAGCTAAACAAACACGAACGACTATTAATACAAATTAATACAGGCTTTACTTCATTATTACATAAATTAACATAAAAACATTGGCATCCATTACTGCGAGCTTAAAATGTACGTTTAAAATTATTTATGCTGAAATTTATTTTCAGTACTACCTTATTTCGCTAATCTATCTTATTTCATTTGCATATAAATTTGCATTTTAAATTAATGTTAATTTTTAAATTTGGTAAAAATAACGATGATTTACGTGATTCCCAACATAAATAACGCATTGCATTGAGTTTATCTTGGCAGTGATGAACTGTCGTCTTCATTGTACTTTATGGAATACAATTTATACTAATGTATTTAATATAATAAATAACGAAGAAAAACAATTTTTATAACAATAAATAACTTTGCACAAATTGTTTAAAGTTTTTGTTATAAGACAATCGCGCGCCTATTATATATATATATATATATATATATATATATATATATATATATATATATATTTGTTATGAACGCAAATAAAGAAAAAAAACAACAACAACAACAACAACAAAATAGAAGGGGAAAAGGTCAATTTCATTTATATATCTCTATTGCAGTCGATTAATAATAAAACACGTATGACAAAAATCACTCGTGTCCATCAATTTTCTTACCCTATCCTTAAATTACAGTCTTTCTTTTATCACTCGAGAGTTAAGAGCTCATACGATTATAGCCGTCGTAAGAGATTCGAGAGAGCATATATAAAAAAAAAAAAAAAATGTAGCGAATGTACTCCAGGAGCAAGACAATGAGTTGAAATAAACGAAGTTGAGAAAACTCGCACGTAGATTCTCTTGCCGTGCATCTCCCGAGCCATATACGCACAACGAGGGCATGGAATGAAAAATTGCCATAATTTATGATAATGCGCCAACTAAAGTGGAGTGCGTATTTTTCTTTCAGAGGGCGGAGCGGCAGGAACGAGAGGAACGAGAGGAACGCCACGGGATCGGGCGAACAAGGGCGAGAGGAGAAATGAGGTGGACGTGACGTCACAATGACATGATGAAGAGCCTGGTGGGGATCATGTGGATTATATTGGTGCTCATATCAGGTGAGAAATGAGACAAATGTCGCGGCTGACGCCCACTCCCCCGCAATGCCGCAATTTCCTCTGTCGCGGATCTACGCCGAGTCCGACCTTCCTATTTTAATTTCGAGATCGCATGGATTATATAGGATGCGAGCGTCAGATCGTGCTCTCTGTCCACTCGAGCCATTATTTTCCATCTCTCCTTAACATATTATCTTTTATCACGAATGCGACTTTGCCGCAGTGAATTTGAGAAACTCTTCTTCTTGAGAAAGGTAGAATACGATGCCTCGCGACACTCGACTTATCGCTTATCCCCAGACGTTATTTAACAATTCCCGATATGATAATCAATGTCGAATAGAAGATAAGTGTCGAGGATATTATCAAGGGACTCGGCCGAGACACGTTTCCACTTGACGTAGCATTCGAGTCGGCCTTGGTAACCACAAACGCTAAACAAATCCACCAAGGAATTGGTGGAAAACGTCCAATTTTCATTATCAGCCCCTTTATGCGCAATTCGACGGTTAAGATTATGCGGCCTCAATAGCTTTTTGTAATAAGTTCTTGTAGCAGCTCGATAAACTATCCCAGCCTGTGTTTGTGGTCACAAGCCCACTTTCAAAGCACTATTTATCGAGCCCAGGAGCACAAGGACGGGACACTCGATTGTCGTCTTCCAGGAGGCTCGAGGACGAATGCTCGTCGGCATCGGATGCCCGTTGCTACGCGTTCGAGAGCAGCCAAGGGACGCAGAAGGGGTGCAGAGGGAAGGGAAAGGGCGCCGGTCATCTAATAGACAGAACCACCTAACGAGCGGACGATCCCGGGCGCATCCTGTCAACCGTCCGTTTGCAAACTCTGCCTTAATTTTCGATGAATCCTTACGGAAATGTAATGAGGGCACCCTTCGGGCGTCGGCAGCTCGGATTCGTATCGCAAAAATAAGGGAAAGGTTGATTGTTGTCTGGGTTGGCCGAGGTCGGTGGGAGGCCGGGAGGGCCAAAGCCACTCCGCTGATTAATTCGATCGGGGATATTTTGTCCGCGCTACTTTCGTTCGCCCGTATATATCGAAGCGGATTCACTGCTTTACACTTTCTTCCATAATACATCGCTTGATCTTATATATATATATATATATATATATATATAATACCAGTTGTACGGAGATGCGAGAGACATTTGCCATTAATCATTACATTGTTGTCTTTAATTAAGAAAACCACGATCTTTTTCCCGAGCGATCTGCGGAGGCTGAGATAAATTTTATGTGCATAAAAATCTCCTCGTTCGAATATTCGGAATAATAAGACTAAACTTGAAATAATCCAACTAAACTTTCTTTAAAATATTGTGATTTATTATAAAATAATCCGCGTATTATCAGAGCTGACAACGTAACGATCCAGTATTGGTACAAGAGATTAGATTAGAGCTGAAACGACATCTTATTTCACGCCGATATGAGCATTCATCCAATTCACCGAATATTTTTATCCTGTCTCTATCTTCTGTTGTCTACGCCAATGAGTAATTATCGCAAAATATGATGATTATTTATAATATCATAATTAATATAAGCGTAGTTCATTTAATTTTCGTATATTCGAATATACGGTTGATTGTAAATGTGTGCTGGTAACATAGATTTTCTTAAATAACATATAAGAATAGAAGATATCTCGAAGGTAGAAATTTTGAAAATTTTCAAGTCTCGTGAAATTTTTCCCAACTTTTCTAACATTTTTTCCCATGATTTTTAAAATAATAAATGGACCTTAGTTTTTATTAGTATTCGTGCTTTACGTTATGTATTTACGCACATTAAGCGAAGGTGGCTGAAGCGTAACGTGTCGCGGTATCTCGGTCGAAACCCTTCGTAACCCTAGTCAGAACAACGAGAAAATATAATACCAAGTACAATTGTAATACATACCTTCATTATATTCTTTATTTATAAGAATTTATGTTTGTAATAATAAATAACAAGGATAGAATCGACTTAAAATGAATAATTCGCATCAAAATTAACACTTAAAATGCTTAAAAACTCTACACTTCATTTGTTTACATTGGTAATTATTGTTGAAATTTTTTTTTTTCGTTTCTTTTTTTTTTTTCTTTTGACTAATACATCTAATAAATAACTAAATATTGACATTTACAAATATTTTTTCATGTCTAAATTAAAAAAAAAAAAAAAAACACAGAGAGAGAGAGAGAGAGGGATCGACACTAATTTAGGCCATAGCCTTATTATTTTATACATTACGCTTCTACGTTAAATAATTATTAACTGCCATTCGATGCTTCATTTTGATTGTCATTGTACTCGTGGTTAATTAATTATCTAATTCCTAATAATAAATAAATTAACAGGGCAATAGCATCGACGTCTTGGAAGACATACAATGGTTTACAAAAATTTCCGACTCTAAATCCTAATGTAAATGTCACGTAAAAGAAACTTGAAATAAATGACTCGGATGAATATTATGTATTTACACGCAAAGGGCCCCGGATTTTGGATTTGCGTTGCATCCGGCAGATAAACTTGCGCAAATATTGAGAGTTTGATAGAGGAATGGCCGTATGTAAAATATTTTCAGAGTTAAAATATGTATTGAAGTTTAAAGAATGTACAAAGGGAGCTTGCGAATTAAACTTTGAAATTCGCGGTTCGAGCGACCATATCGCATGCGCAGCTTTATATTATCGAATTGTTTTGCATTTGAAAAGCACGTAGACCTTCATGATCCAAACAAACAATTGGTTTATACGCGCTTGTAAAGCCTTATCGCGAAGCACCCATGTATAAATGTATAAATGGAATGGATTTTCGACTAGCTTTGTTGTCCGCAGATTAAAAGCCAGAAGCGACGGAGACGATCCGAAAAACTTCATTTTTCGTTTCTCTTTGTAAGCAGTCGTAGCCTGTAAATATACGTACACATGAACGTCCACGCATACATTCACGCGTCCCGACTTATTTTACTTATATATACATATATATATATATATATATATATATACTCGCACGTGCGTATAAAAAATTAAATTCAGATAAGAGGAGCTTCATTAATGTGAGCTACTGTCTAAAGTTGTTATTCCATTTTTTGCTTCGATATCATCTCAGTCCTGAAGAAAAGCGCTGTCAAAGCTCTGTAAGCATTGTAAATCGTCTTTTCTTTGTTGAATAACCTTTTGGAAAAATTAAGTGCTTAAACTTTATTCTAACGCTGGAGAAAGGTCACCTACCTATGCACGAGCATTTCCATGATTTTCCATAATAGAATACTCAAACCCTATTCAGCATTCGCCTCAAAGGTGTGCTTCAACCCTAATGGGATTTCAAATCCTGCTCTTCGGTAGTTTCTCGAGTATTCCCGATCACGTACTCCGAGCCCTCGAGTAGCTGCTCCCGATTGTATCCTGTCTGTACCCGGGGCAACCGAAAAATTGTTCGGCTGGGCCCAGTGCTACGTGATCCTCGGCACTCAGACAAACGATAACGAATATCGATAAAAAAAAAAACACGAAATAAAAATAGAGAGTGTAGGTGT
>NW_011948429.1:2183415-2185108 GCF_000503995.2 Ceratosolen solmsi marchali
TCTTTCCCTTTGCTGCTTCATTTAGCTTTTCTTTGCAGTCGTTCCTGCTCCGTCAATACGTTGTCTTAATTGTCTTTATTTCTCGTTTCTTCATAAGATTCCTTAAGATGTACGTCTAATTGTACATTTTTTTTCATTTTTTTTTTATTTTTTTTTGTTTTTTTTTTGTTTTGTTTGTTTTTTTTTTGTTTTTTTTTTGTTTTTTTCATGCCATACAGAAACTTATAGTAATTATTTACCGGCTTATCTATTTAGTCTCTTTTATCATAGTCATCGGTAGTGCGTGCCATTTTCACGCGTATTTTATTGGCCTACTAATCCCGTACGAATGGCTCGTAATTCGCAAGAGAGTAGTATAGCCTTTTACTCCTCCGTTGCGAAGCTCCCGAGATGCTTTTTATTTTATTTTATTTTCTTTTTTTTTTCTTTTTTTTTGCCATTTTCCTCCGGCGGTAAGTGTTAGGTACTCTTATTGTCGATTATCCCCATTCGTTCTACTCCGCTCCCTCCATTTTCCATATCCATGTCGTTGTGAATCCATACGCCTTAACCCCCGCGACTGGCCTAGGGGTACACTTAAGCCTTTTTATCGCGTCGCGCTTGCAAGCTCCTCTGTCCTCTCTGGCCCCAGTAGAACGCCTCGGATGAAATAATTTGTTCTTTATCGCTCCATTGTAAGCTCGCTACTCGCCACCTTCGAATCGAACTCCATTTTCGTCTCGCGCTTCCCTTCACTTCATGCCCACCCAGGGACTGCATTAAGAGGATTAACGGCACCGTTGGCCCGCGACTCTCCTCGACGTGGTTGTACTGCACTTTGCACTTGTAACAACGTAGCGTCGATGATTCGTGAAAATTGCGAAATTAAATTTCCGCAATATTAAAAAATGTAATACTATTTCTCGTTATCGTTATTCTTAGGCTGTTAAAATTTTTTGTGTGTGGTTGGGGTTGTGCATGGCGGGGGGCTAAGAGATTATTTCACACGTAGACATGAATTATTAATATCTTGTCAAAGAATTTCAATGTAAAGTATGAAGTAAAGTCGAGGCAGGACATTGGAGTTATTGCTTTGAAATTGCAAGGAAATTGTCGAGCGAGAAAAATTCATTAAAAATTCAAATCTCGTAGGCGAGAAGCGCGATCGAAGTTGTTGAATGATTTTAATTGGATCGTTAATCTTTCGAATAAGCATTATGGCATAAATGAAACAAGGAATGCTCTACTTTACCAAACATTAAAGCATTGCCAAAGAGCCGTAAGTGTACTCCGTTTGCGCTGCTGGAAAATACTCTCCCATCGCATCCCCGTACAACCGAAATATCCAGATGTTCGCTTTACGGCAAAGTTTTACCTCGCGAGCGAACAATGCGTAAGCTCATTAACACTAGTGTACAGGCGAATTATCGACAATAGTCCAACGTCAAATCGTAGCTATATAGGCTGACGCTATGGCACAAGTCGGAAACATCGTTAACCAGCTGAGTTGCATTTCGTGCAACGCGCAAACGAAACAAGAAGATGAAACACTACTAACTAACTATTTCGAACTATTTCCCAAGTAATTGATGCTGTAATTGAACGACATCTAACACCCCCCCCCCCACCACCACCACCAACCTACACCCTACACCCTACACCCTACACCCTACACCCTACACCCTACACCCCCCCCCCGCCAACCTACCCCCTA
>NW_011948429.1:2185157-2214921 GCF_000503995.2 Ceratosolen solmsi marchali
CCTACACCCTACAGCCTACACCCTACACCCTACAGCCTACACCCTACACCCTATACCCTACACCCTACACCCTCTACCCTATACCCTCTACCCTATACCCTACCCACATACATGCAGATACCCACCAGCAGCGGTGTAACTTCACTGCCGATGAGGGAACGCGAGACACCAAATGCTCAATCGGGCCCTGCAAATATTCATTCGCAAACTCGAATTTAACATCTGCTTTACGAAATGAGAAAATGGGCTACGAATCGAGAATCATAAAGCAATTTCTTTCTTTTCGTAAATTCACAATTTTCTCAGATTCTACGTTTTTTATTGTCAAACACTCTTACAATCTTCCATTACTACTGGCCTATACTCGCACGATTACACTATCTAAAGTAATATTATTTTAACCTTTTATTTTAATTTCTCCTGTATGCATTAAATAATAGGATTAATAAACCACTGACGTTCGTTTAATACTTCAATTTTCAACTTTTCTATTTAATTGAGAGGAGCATTGGCGTCGTATCTGCTGCCTTTTCACGTTGTTACGTATATAAGAGTCAAGAAATTATGTTTGCACGCTTTCGTTGTAATACGTTACGAATTAAATAATTTCTATCGAAAGATTTAAATCACCTACTTTGTAATCACAACATAAGTTGACGATAAAATTGAACGTGCAATATAATAATTTCTAACAGCCAATAAGCACTCGTTGTATTACTTTAACTAATAATTTCTAATAATTTTTACTTTCATCATTTTATGTGCAATGTAATGTCGCTGAAAGTTCTTTGCTGAAAATTAATCAGTCAATTACACGTTAACTTAATATTTTTAATCAAAGCTTGGCAAATTGAAATTAATAATTTATCTACCGTCTATCTTGAAATTTAGAGAATGAAATCTATAACTTGTGAAGTAATTGCGCATTAAGAGCTTCATAATAATTAAGTTAAAAACATTTTTACAATATTCTATGGTATGACATCGATATATGTAGTTAAGTTGTAGTTTCGCAAGTTCAGATTATTTTTTTCCGATTAGTTTCGATTATTATTTATTTCTATAAATTTTTATAAGCTAAATGAAAGATTCTTCAATGATAAATTAAAATGTAAACGCATTGATCGCTATCGACATTTGAATACATGCTAATGTGATGTGACGATGAGTTGAATTTCATGATACCGAGACGAATAATACGAATTTAATTAATAATTGCGAATAAGCAACGAATGGGAAGTATATAATAAAATAGAAAACAAGACGAGCAAGAATAATTTATGGAGGAAATAGAAACGTGAGATAATGAGATATACGTAGCATTACAAAACTCATTTGCACGAGCAGTTTGCTCTTTATTCGAGCACGAAGCGTTTGATGTACTACGGAAGTATAAATATGCCTCGACGGACAAATTGCGCTAATAAGGCAATTTGTATCTGGCTTTATCGAAGTTTTGCCGCTGCTAGATCATTCGAAATCCTTACCGCTTAAACGTGAAATAGTAGAAAATCACCTCTCAAAGTTTATCAACTCGCTGACAAATCAATTCGGCTTCGTAATTCTCACTTCATCGTTCTTCCCCATTAACCGCGTCTCTTGCTGAATTTTCCAAAATTCCAATTTATTCGTACTTCATCAATTGCATACTGTAGTATGAATTAAAATAATTAAATAACGTCGAAACGTAAAGCTTGCCAAGATATCGCAATACAATTAGTTATCTTTATAGGAAGTTTCGTACAATAATATAAGCGAAACTGCAAATAGTTTAAATATCAAAAGTTCACAGACTACGAGTGAAAAGAGGACGGCAATATGTAATATAGGAATTTCATGAACGATTAATAGAAAAGCAATTGCACAACTGAGTAAAGAAATGTCGCATTTAAACTCGTCTAGAAAATTAATAAAGCCGCATAGTTCCTAAATACATGCATGCATGCGCGCACACACGCACATAGTTCTATACGTCATCAATAATTATACGCACCTATATTAATATACATATTAAGATATGGCTAATGTTTTGTTGCTTTACAAGATATCTGTCGCGTAATTTATTAAGTATGATTTATAAAAATAATTTTGCATTACACACAAATTCATGTTTTACATTAATGTAAAATAATTTTGCCCGATATGTTAATAAAAGTAACATCTCTTGAGTTCCATTATTAAAATACAAAATTAAAATCACTCGCTATCTCGTTATACTTAAAAAAAAAAAAAAAAAAAAAAAAAAAAAAAAAAACAAGATACTCATATAAATTAACAAAGACAATTTTTTATTAAAAAAAATTCATTGTTATAATTTGATAAAGAATTATGGCTGTATTATGGAATTTAATCTGATTATTTTTATTATTCAAACGGCATTAATCACAACCTCTTATCTAAAATCATCGTTACTCTTTTAATTCTCTATACATACATATAATTTATGAATGTTGACGTCAGTAATTAAATTAAAAAGAAAAAAAAAAGAAAAATTTAACGAGACGCGTTCAAAACCATAGCATACCCGCAAAAAAAACTCACTAATACAAATATGCTACCAACGCAAATTGCCACTCGGCAAAATTACATATTTCTCAAACTTTCTCGAGATCGCCTTTCATTCCATTGAGACGACACGAGCCAACCAAAAGCCGAGAAAGTCATTCGCTATAAATTCCAATGCACTCGGCGAGTATCGGCACCCATCATCCATCATCCACTCAAAACGCAAACCAAAAATCCAACTCGGCACCTACGCACCAACAACATTTAAGAAGTTGATAAGTAACTTTCTCATTTCAGGTTGCTCGGGGAATCCGGACGCCAAGCGCTTGTACGACGATCTACTATCCAACTACAATAAGCTCGTGCGTCCCGTCGTCAACGTGACGGATGCCTTGACTGTTAAAATCAAGCTCAAGCTATCCCAGCTAATCGACGTGGTAAATCATCGGCGACCTGCGCCTACGTCACCGAGCCCCAATGCATATTCGTCGACATTATTTCCCAGGACGGAATATATATATATATATATATAGAGATATATATATATATATATATATAGAGATATATATACAGAGAGAGAGAGTGTGTGTGTGAGAGAGAGAGAGTGAGTGAAAGAAAGAGAGAGAGAGAGAGAGAGAGAGAGAGAGAGAGAAAGAGAGAGGGAGGAAAATCGGGATGGCGCGTTGACTCATGAACGTCCCCATATGAATACCAGAGCTCAGATTTTACTAGAAATTTTCCCAGCCCCTTCGCCAATTATTCATTCGCACCGGCGGATGATACTTCTTAAAGTATGTTTTTTTAACGTTGCTCCTTTTTCTTTTCCTTTTCTTCTTTCCTTCTTTCGCCTCATCGCTCCTTACATATCTCAATATTACATACGCCTTTCCACAATGTTAAATATATTTGAATATTTCAATATATTCGAATGCCTGAATATTTAATATCTATGCGACTTGAAACAATTTGCCGTACATTCCTAATAGCTAATTTTTAATTATTATTTAATACGTCCTCCACATTTTTACTAAATTTTGTCGTTCTTAAATTTCCTTATTCTTATTTTAGAATCTAAAAAACCAGATTATGACGACGAATCTGTGGGTCGAACAGGTAATTATTTATTTATAATTTTTGTATGCATTATCTTTTATCTTTAGTCAATTAATAGCGCGCGTAATTATTAATGACCATGAAGCTCAAAAGTATAATTCCTTGAAACGATGGATCAACTAGTTGTTAAATGGATAGATCGTTGCTTGAAATTTTACGCTTATTTTTACACGCAAAAATATTCTTATTACTTTATGTTAAAACCTTCAAATGTAATGCATTTGATATTAAAAATATTTATTCTCTTGATTAATAAACTATTTATAATCTTTTTCTTCTAATAACACGAATGCATCTATTACGATAGGAATTAAGAGAAGCTAGCTGTTCTCAACTATATATCAATCCAAAATTTACAATACTAATTAGAAGCCGAGTTTTATATTCTATCTCGCTTTAAATTACCAAATCGCCTCTTAAATGGCATGCTGAAAAAATTTGAAATTCAACTAGAATATCAATTTTACGCGTAACTCATAACAATCTATAAATATATTTATGCAGGAAGAAGACCCGATTTTTCACCCCTGCAAAGTAAACGCAACCCCATTGTACAAATGGACGAGATAAAATCGGCAGACTCTTTGGATTTTTTCTTAAGTCTTATCTCGCGTGTGCAATTTTTCACATCGAATAAACACGCCCCACGATAATAGTGCGTCACATTTTAGTTTTTTCGCCGTTTTCGCGAAATACCTGGAATGCTTCGCTTATACAAATTATCGCTTTGTATTCTTTCGTACGTCGGACGATTATTTTAAGCGAATTATCCTTGAATACACAACATTCAACCTTAGATTAACTTATTTTGAAAAAGCTCGTAAATTTTTATACTTATATATATATGTATATATATATATATATATATATATATATATATATATATATGGTGAGCGTAATTGTAAACGTATGTAGTATATTGTCTTTTCAAATATCTGACATATATATATATATATATAGAAATACATCTTCATAGAAAAAGATTTCAATATACTCCAAGTCATATTATTATACAATGGTACATAATAGTAAAATGTAAGACACGGTAATTGATTTAAGATGGTAAGGGACTTTATATGCACAAAAAATATAAAGAATTTATTTAAAAATAGCATTTTTAAAAATTGCATTATATATATATATATATATATATATATATATATATATATATATACAACTGATTGAAGACAATAACACAAGTCATATTTGGTGTGCTAAATGAATGATAAAGTTGCAGTTCTCTAAAGTAACGAAGTTGAATTTAATCGTAAAATATATATGCTCGCTGGCAAATTATTCACTTATCAGAATTTATTAATTCTATTATTAATGTTATTAATTGTGCTTAAACTTGCTCTCTTTACAATTTGTCAAATTTTTGTAAATTTCATCGTCTGGATAAAATATACTCTCTTATTACATCGAGCAGCCACGTAATCGATCAACGTTCTTTCCACTATCTCGTGCACAAGCTTCCACGATGCGCCATAATATTTTTCATTCGATATCCTACGAGAACTTTCACCTCCCAGCGGCCTTAAATCGTCTACCGCTGCTTACAATTACTCGGTATATTTAATGTTTTCACAATTTCCGAGCTCCCGTGTCATTTAATCTTATTCGGCATTACGGAGGGAAACCCCGTGATATTCGTACGCTCGCTCCCACCGTTTTATTCACCGATAAAACATGCCACTCCTCCCTCGCACGGCCCATCAAAAACTACGAATCCTGCTTTTATTTTCCCAATAATCGTTAGAAAAATATTTACTTCTAAGGCAAAGTCGTAACTCACGTTACGCGGTTGGTTAATGTAATGGTGGTAATTGGCGGATGTCGATATAACGGCGTAACGGAACGTGCGGGAAAATTTTTCACGCTGTCGATGCCCGTCGCTCGACTACCACCTTTGCACTCGAATCGACGAGGCCAAGTAAATTTGCCCAACAAACATTCGCACATCGGCATGCAAATATTACAAAAGGATTTGACCGATTTCCAAAGGGCGCACTTACTTCAAGGACACTTGACTATATAATTCAGCATCGTTAAGTAGGACTTGACCGTTCTCCTAACGCACACGCCCTTATCCTCTAATACCGTACTAAAGCATCGCTTAAGCAAGTATTGAAAATCCTAAACCAGCGGTAGATAATAATAATAATTCGCCTCGTCCTTACAACGACGCATTTCTCACGACAGCAACGCATTTATTCTCCTCTCAGCCAATGGGAAATACGCCTCCCGGCAATCGATACGAAAGACCATCGCGGCCTGGCACAACATCCAACTCAATATCCATTCTCAATAAGCTCCTGAGAATTTAATAATGCCATTCAAATTCTGCCAGCTGCTCTGACATACATATTTTAAAATCATTCCACTCGACATCCAGACTGCGTCCCCGCGATATCTCGCCCCGTTGCCATGTCCGGGAGTCTTGCGACAGGGTTGGAGTCGGGCACGCGGGTCGCGTCTTAATGTTTCGACGCGGCAGCGTATGTATCGAAGCACGTACTTCCGGCCCTGTCCGACAGAGACCAAAGGATGTGGATCTCGGAGAAAATAGATCCGTCGGGGGACACGGATGAAGGGAACTCGTTATCAGTTTTCCCGCTGGTCTTCGGCTACGCCCGACATTTCATGGATTTGGTCGTAAAACGGCCGTGCCGTCGTCGGCGTGGATAGCGAGTGCGACGAATTTGAATGATAATGGATGGTCGGTGGCGAATTAAATCGAGTGGCCGAATGTCAATTGGAGTGCGCGTGCGCGCATGAGACTGCGGATGAAATAGGGAGGGCGATACTAGCTGTGATCCCCGTAATGGTTAAATTGAATGAAAAAGCTCGAGAGAGTTTGGAAAATAACGACGAGATGTCGTTAGAGCTTTGCAGGTAGATGCGCGCATCACCGTAACAACGTCTATTCAACGCGGAAGCTGATTGGGGGCGGGGGGCGGGGGGGGGGGGGAAGAAAAAAGGCGCAATTAACGTTTGCAGTTTGTAACTCGCTGGATCTTTAAATGCTTCTGAGGAAGACTCGTTGGATATGGAAAAACAAACTTAGCCAACCGATGCGTATAAATGTATATCTTAGGTTATAATGTAGCTTTAGAGAAACAAGCATTAGAAAATTTTAATAGTCGTAATTTTAATTAATACCTTCTGCTCCAATCGTACAAAGTTATATAACATCCGTAAATTGAGCATTTGAATTTTCGAATGTACATCGATATGTGCATATATAAAAGACATTTCATGAAAATCACTTGAAATGTATATCTTAAAATTATTATCTATATTAGGTAATTATAGTATATATATATATATATATATATATATATATATATATATATATATATATTACAATAAAACTTTATTGATAAAAAAAATTAACTTCAAATACATTGACGACTCGAGAAGACTGAATTCAAATATGCAGAGAAATTAATTTATCTATGTATGCACGTAAACTATCGCACGACGACAATAATCCTGACGAGGATAAGCATAAGGCATAATTTAATGCACGGAAGCGAAACAGAAGAATAAAACCGGACAGAGAAGGAGTCGATACTATTCGTTTATCTGAATCGTTTATTTCGCTTCAACATAATTTCAAAGTTACAAAATATTCAATAAACTTACTTTAAAGCTTTAAAAATTCCATTAGAATAAAAATAAACCAAAGTAAAATGAAATTCAAATGAATTAATTAAAATTGGGTGCAATAACAACAAGTCTATAATAATATATCCATAGACATTCCTTCACAATCATTAGTTACAATTAGTAAGAATATATTATTTATGTAGTAAGCATTTTTCATACAGTTTTATCAGAATTGATAAATCAATTGTAATTTTATCTCCTAATGGCGATAACTATATAGCACAACTTAATGTAGAAACAAATTTATTGAAAGAAACAGTCGTGTAAAAATGGGATGGACAGATGGAACGAAGAGGCATAGAAGATAATCTCGAAAGACGAATTATTGGAAAGTAATGGCAAAGGATTATTGTTATTTTATAAGAACATGTCCTTCGGCATGTCACATAGATTATTAGAGTGCAAGGAAAGCTCAACTTTGAAAACGACATTGCTGTCACATCCAGTTGACTGAATGAAATTTTCATAGCCATTTATAATCGATCAACTACTCCGTTTGATTATCATCGACACCGGCAATACTTATACGCGCCAGCGTTTCCATTAAAAAACAGAATTACATGTTCGCTATTATGAATAAACAAGTGTTAAGTATAAATTACTGGAGAATAATTTCACTGATCATCAGAATTTAATAGCTGACAATACATCTTCATTAAGGGATGGAAATGATGAAGAACGTTGATCCAAGTCGGCCCGTTTCATGCCTTAACTTGGATCGAAAATTCAAAACAAAGCAATAAAATAGCCGTAAATCGATGTCACCTCATTACCTAATTTATCCTCGGCTTACTCGAGCAAAGGACGACTGATGAATAAGCAATGTGTTATCGAACTTATTGTCCATACTCTTTATCCTCTAACTCCTTCCACTTTTTAATTCACTTATTCTTTCCCATTGCATGATCTGCTATTTACAATACGTAAGTGCTTCAATGAGAGAAGATAAGAGTGTGAGCATAAATGAAAATTCTCAAATTCGAGAGTATCTTCGCAAAAAAAAAAAAAGTTTCAAAAATTACTATAGAGTGTAAAGAGCCTAAGTAACGTTCAGCCACCACGACTTTGTTAATAAAACTATTCAATTCCATTAAAGTAAAACTTATAGTACCATTCCTTATTAAAACTTTCTTTTACTTGCATTATCCGCAAAGTAATTGAAGATTCCTTCCAAAGAGTCGGTAATTCTGATAAATAATAAAATATTTAAATATTGAATTATTAGTTCAGCGTTTGTTAATTCTGTATTCATGCTATTGGATATTATAAACAATACAATCTGCGTATGCTCATTATCTTAATTAAAATTAAGAATGATAAAAATTAATTCGATGGGTTTTTACTTTAATATAATTAATATTAATAATAATAAAATGTATGTATAAAAGTAAATAAACATGCTTTTGTCAAATTGAGAGTCTCTATGTCTATATATTCGGTTATAAAAAAATAAGTTTTGTTTTTTTTTTATTTTACACCCTACTACAAATCAGAATTTACTTATAATTAATAATAGATTGAGAAATTAATGTTTAATACGTACAAACAAAATTATTTAGTCTTCAATGATCGCTATCAATACATTGACCGACAATTATAATATAACAAAATTTTCTACTTTCTACGTACACAACAGATTTGCCTCGTTATTTATCATTTCGAGCGTTAATTGACAATAATTATACTTATTATTGCACATAGTACATTTTTGTTTTTTTTTTTTTTTTTTTTTTATTAAACGTTGCGTTAAAGATAAATGAAATAAATAACAATATACGTCGTTGATTAATTGTAAAGTCTGAAAAGTATGTCGAAACAAAAACGCTCCGATGCCTGATGAATCGATGCGACAAACATGTACAGTTGCACTCAGAATTTAAATTATCTCACTGAATTTTGGTTTACTTTTTTGAAGCCTCTTATGCAAGAGCATAAAATATTAACATACGTAATTAATATAAAAACATGCAAATAGAGTAACGCATAAAATATATCAAAATACAAACAAAACAATAAATAACAAATATCCCTATATAATGAAATTTACATATAAACAGAAATTTTGTCCTCGAACGCTTTTCAAATTAGAAGAAGTTGAAAATAACTTGTATTATAAGTTGTAAGAGAAAGAGAAGTAGAGAGAAAAAAAATTTGAAATTTCTGTGAAGTAGTATTGATTTTTTAATTATCTAACAATCTTAGAATCTTAATGAAAATTATAAAATAAGTTTGACACAAAAAACACTTAACACTATTTTCGTAACTACAAAATACATAAAAAAAAAAAAAAAATGATGACACGCAATTGCATTATTTATATACTTTTTATACTTTTTTATACTTTAATCGTATGGTAAATTCGACAGTGTTGCTTAGCACTTTCCACTTAATTTCGTAGAAAGTCTTTACGGATAGTTCGATGTGAGGCTGCGCGCAAAGTACTGCAGCTTAAACCTCTTCGATGCTCGACAAAAAAGTCATATATTTCAACAGAGGAGCGCCATGGCCATTGAAAGTCGGAATCGCGCATAATAATTTCTATATTAATAAAGAGTCTGTCTCATCCATAAGTTTATCCTATCCACGTACCTCATGGTGCTATAAAAAATTTTTCAAAAACGTCGGGAGCACGACTAGGGATTATTAGTATTATCGGCTACTCGCCAAACGCGACGGCGAATAAACATCTCAATATTTTAATTGTTTAAAAGTCAATGTGGACATAGCGGCCAACTTCTCTATAAATTAATTCCCAAAGCTATGGTCAATTGTGCCATATTGTGCCACTCCCGGAGCCGTTTCTCCAGGTTTCTCGCTCTTCTAAGTCCTGTGTGCATCTACGATTCCGAACTCTTACCAGCGGATTACGCCGCATATTCTAGTAATCTTCCTATCTTTTAATGAGTCCTCCCCCACCCCCGCCCCTCACGCGACATTGTTGCGCTTGATTGACAGTTAATTACGAGCACTCCTAGACGACTTGTATATTATTTATTGTTTATTTTTAAACGATAGAAGAATGTGATTTAAGGCCGACATATTTATTGATATGATGGATATGCACAAAAGCCTGGATACGGATGCATTTAGAAATAATATAATCGATATAATAAGTGTATACAGGCTAATATCGATACATGAATTTTCTTTGTTAAATTTGAAATTTCTTCACAAGATAATACTAACCTAAATATCAGTTTTGAATTTTTAAAAAGCAAAATTATTTTAAATATTCATCTAAATATAATTCAGACAAATTTCATTATTTATCTTTAAAAATATATCAATTAGCGTATTTTAAGCAGAAAATATAATATTATTGGCAATGGATGGCTATGCTCCATGATGCTATTAATATAGTTTATTTATCGAAAAGTATTTAAACCCTTTTTCCAATATGTAATATTGTTAGAAGTCTGATTTAACTAATAAATGATATAAATGAAATATAGAAGACAAGCAATACGAGTTAGTAATTTAAGAGAAAAAAAAAACATAGTAATTTAGTGGAGTAAATTACATTTACTGGTTCATATATTTAAAATTTTAATCTATTTGCATGCACAGTCAGTGCACCTGCACTCACACATATTATAAAAATATTTTAAAAATAAAAAATATATATGTGTGTGTGTGTGTGTGTGTGTGCGTTTGTGTGCGTATGTATATAGTAAACTCAAAATAACTCTAAAATAAAGAATTGGCTCGGTTATTAGACTTATTTTTCTAGTTATAATCAAGAGAATTTTATATAACCTATTTATAGTAACGAAATAAGAGCATAATCGACGTATTTTTCCCTCCCTTTTGTCAATTATTATTATTTAGAAATAAAAATAATTGCTTTTCCAAAAATATGTTCCGCTTTAAACTATTTCAATAATAGAGAAATTTACATCCGGGAGAGTTTAGCTTTCCTAAAACGCCCAATTTTTATGTGATTTTGCCAAAAACTACCTTTTAAAAAAATATTCATTAAGAGAGTGAACAGTTTAAATCACATAATTAAATCACATAATTTTCCTAGAGCAGAAACAATGAAAACGGAAAAAAGAAAGATTTCAATATAAATGCACGGATGCTTTGTAAGTAAAGTGGATGTATTTGTGCCGTGTTGCAGTCATGGAACGATTACAAACTCAAATGGGATCCAAAGGAGTATGGGGGCGTCGAAATGCTACACGTCCCGTCTGACCACATTTGGAGACCCGACATAGTTTTGTATAACAAGTGAGAGATTTCAAATATGCGCTCGGTTTTTTTCAATAAAGATAAAAAAGAAAAAACAAAATTGAACGAAATTTTACATATACCAAGTAAGTGTTTAAACTTTCGTTATGATGTCGGAATATCGTAGTCGAAACTCAAGCGTGGCCAACAAGAATTCAGAAATTCTGTCGAAACTAGCTACATCTACATGAACTTCGCTAAATTCACGTTTTTATTGCACCGCCACAAACACTTATAATTGCTTATAATACGGTTAATTGATTGGCATCCCGCATCCCTGCAAATATGTTGATAAAACTCGATCCTCCGTATTGTATCGCAATTTTATATCTATAAATTGTGAATAGTGTATGTCAATAAAAAAATTAATGCAGGAGTGAAAATGAATTGGATAACATATGTTAATTGGTTGAGCGGCAAAGTAGGATCGGCTCGATCGCGAATTGGATCGGAATTGGATTTTCGTCCGAAAAATAATCGCATTTGCAAATAATAACTTGCCGACGAATTGCTATTATTTGACGCCGGGTGAAAAGCACAATGGCCGAGAGGTTGACAATTATGAAATCGCATTCGCTCGAGCGTTAGGGCGCGCGATTTAAAAATGACTAAAGTCCCCGTTAAAACGTCCATAGTGCCGACGGCAATTTTGAAGTTACGCTGGCGACGAAGGCCACCCTCAACTACACCGGCAGAGTGGAATGGAAACCCCCGGCGATTTACAAGTCTTCCTGCGAGATCGACGTCGAGTACTTTCCCTTTGATGAGCAGACTTGCGTCATGAAATTCGGTTCGTGGACGTATGATGGCTCTCAGGTGAGTGACGCTCCAATTCCTTTACTATCTCTTTATTCACTCGGGATCCATCAATTTCCTTCCTATTTACTCTCTTCACGGAGAACGCGATGAAGATTCTTTTTCTTTATTATTTTCTTTGGATTTTTTCCCTTGTTGTCTTTTTTTTTTTTTTTTTTTTTTTTTTTTTTTTTTTTTTTTTTTTTTTTTTTTTTTGTTCTTTTTTGTTCTTTTTTGTTCTTTTATCATTTAACGCGTCTACGTAAAGTCGCACGTATGCTGTGTATATTATAAAGTAAGGTGCGACACGACACTTTCTTTGAATAAACCTAATTAAGCGGCGCGCGTGCGTGTGTGTAGTAAATTTTCCGTTCCTAATTTATCTCATTTATTTTCATTGGTGGAATTGCGTAGCAGCACTTGAGCACATAGAGAACAATCATCCAGCGCCGTTTTTTTATCCATTTTACAATATTTCATTCGTGTTGCCATGTTACGGTCCGTTCTGAGCAAACGATTCTATAGTAAATAATTCGAATAAAAGTTACGATATGTATTTGCATTGTTGTTTTGCACTTAAATTTGTTTGTGCAAAAGTAAACGAGCAGAAAAAATTATACAAACAGAAACTACATATAAACATTTATAAAAACGTAATTAATTTATTCTTTAATGGAGAATTGCTCGCTCTTATCGATTAAACAGTTAAATTTTTATTGTATGTTCATTATAATAGAACTCGCTAAAATATTAAAACGTTAAAACGGCATTATGCTTTAAGGGTAATGCGAGACTTTGAATTCTGTTTAAAATAACATTATACAAATCTAGAATTATTATAGCGAAACTGGTTTATTTTTCATTTAATTATGTAATATTAACTTAATAATCCAAATAATTGAGTAATTGTTTTTAATTTAATAAGAAAGTTAAGAACAATGTTTTTTACATCTTACATAGATTCGATTAATTATTTATTGTCCTGTTCAGCAACGAAATAATGAAATTACAAATATCTTTACATGCACACAAGCTTCATAATAATTCGTACGTTTACTTAAATTATTTATCATCAATGAAAATGATTTTAAGTTTATTATATCCTAGATAACATAAAGGAGAATAAATCCGTCTCCGGCTGAGACACAGCGGTGAAAGCAGTTAAGGCTGCCAAACATTGTTCAACGCACTTGCGAATTTCATCATAAAGTACACTTTGAAAGCTAAAATAACATGTACTTCATCAAACAAGCAATGCAGCCCTGCAATTTAATTGCTAGCGAAATAAATTCTGTAATCAAATCGAGCAAGTCCTGCCAATTGCTTAGGAATCTCATTGTCGAGCTTGTGGCTGTGATGCGCGAATGCGAGTTTCGCATCAACCACCTTGTCGAATTCCAATCCGTGTAATCTTCCTTAACAACGTAATCTTCGCCTCCCGATGCACGAGAAGCCAGTAATCCCCCTATTCGAGGATAAATCACTATTGGTATAAGCGACTGAAATCATAAACACCGTTCACAAAGAAAGCTTGGGCGAGGTAGGGTGGGGTGGGGGGAGTCGAAGTGGTGAAATTGGATATTTACGAGCTGATTATGCCAAGTTGGAGGGAATTAATATGCATGACCTTGGACAAGCTTCGTGACTTGCTGATTGGAAAATCTACTTATCCGTCACTTTCTTCTTTCAAAAAAAAAAAAAAAAAAAAAAATTCAATTGCTATATTAACAGCATTCGCGATTATTCGAATACGGCCTTATTAATGTAATTTTATGTAAGTTTGCTTTATAATAGTTTTTCTTAATTTAAAGCTCAAAGTATTGTTTTAAAACTTTACTAGCCTTCTGTTTATATAATATTATCCTATCGATCGATAATATACCAAAAATATATCAAAAGGATATCCAATATCATGGTAAAAGAAATTGATTTAAATTGAATGGTATTATCGCCTCCGCTTACGCTTACATCAAGTTTAATTATTGTTTAACAGTATTTTTCGTGAAAGAGCAATAAGAGCAAAATGTAATAGGGGCAAAACTAACACGGTCACTGAGTATTAATAAATCCTACATGATTTTGGCCAGTATTCGTAAAATTAATTATCTCGGTAATTAGTGGCAAAAAAACTTTTGACAATAAGTCGAGGAAATTTTATAGGACGGTGGAATTTTAATTTAAGTTAAAACCTCGAGTTTTAGCGACGAGTGGAAATAATTGAGATGTGAAGTTGATGTAAGCGTGAGTAAGTTGATGTAAGCATATGGGCTATAAGTTTTCTAATGAGACAAGTTAACATCCACATGGATCCATCGCAATAAATTTCGTACCATCGCTTGCCGCTGAGCAACTTGAGCTTTGGCAAATGCCTACTGATCTCCTTATATACTACCCTCGTAAATCTCTTTCGATCGAATTACTTAATGTATACAATGCCGAATTCTAGAATAGTTTCTCTAACTCTATCATTTCGTATCTTTCTCCTCAAATCGCCTCACTATCACACTTTCAAATTCCATGTTATTTATCGCCTTCTCGGTAAATACGAAAAATGTTCTCAGACCCTTAATTAAGCGTTTGTCATCAGCCATCATTTATTTCCTTTATATTTCTCCATTATCTTATTACAAGGCATTTCTCGCATCGATCGACTTTATACATTGTGTTTGTCAATTGGCTATGCAACACTAAATTCCGATATAATAATTAATAGCTTTTGATTATCTAGGGAAGCATCTACTCAATTATACACAATCTTGCCTTATAAAAGCTTATCGATCGATCCATTCACTAGTACTGTATTACTGATGGGCCAATGTTCAGTATTTCTTAAAACAATTCCAGAGATTGCGATACTTTCATTATCAAATCCAAAAGCAATAACGCTACATTTCTATTATTTCGATAACCGAATAATAAAAAATATTGAAATATCGAATGTGTATAATATGAAATGTATATATATATATATATATATATATATACATGATTGTATATGGAATGAAAATAACGATACGACAAATGATGAATAGTAAAAAACTGAAATACACGAAGGAATATATTAAGCTCGAATCAATAATGAGTTTATGGTAACATAAGCTGAATAAAAAACGCGGTCGCTTTTACATTCAAAAGGATAAAATTTCGATTCTCCCAATGTGCGTATAAAAATAACTGTCACAAAAAGCATTAATTATAATTTAAATAAAATCCAATATCTTTATCTATCGTGATGATGATGATGATGATGATAATAATATTTATAATAATGATAAAAATAACAACAAAAATAATAATAATAATAATAATAATAATAATAATGATAATAATGATGATGCACGCAGCATACATAGTCCCGTACTTATCGATTTACACTTTATCGCATTGATTGATAAAGAGATGAGTCTGCCAGAAGAAAAAGAATGAGATAACTAGATGAGAAAAGAACGATAAACGCATATTCAGTTCTCATCGATATAATGCCACATGTAAAAATGCTTTAACAAGTTTTTTACTTACTTAACGGCTTATCGCTATTTATGGGACAGGTCGACCTGAGGCACATCGACGAGGTGCAGGGTAGCAACGTCGTGGATATAGGCGTGGATCTCTCCGAGTTTTATACTTCCGTCGAGTGGGATATCCTCGAGGTGCCAGCTGTCAGGTAAGGATACATCTATCTTAAGTGTCCATTATTCCCGCTAAGACATGGACAAAAACAATTTTTATTCGACGTACGTGCAAGTCGCCCTCTCCTTATCACAATTGAATGTCCGACGAATATTACGATCTTCTTATTTTACTCGACACTACCTGATCTTTTTATATCTCGTCGAGATCTGCGTTGTGATTTCGAACTTAAAGAGAAGTTAACCTTTTTATGGGCTCTTCCACGCCAATAATTGTCAGTGTATTTTTCTATGTGAATTCAGTTGCTGTGTTATTTTATACTTATTGTTATTTTTTTTTCTTTCTATTTTACGTTTTACGATATTTGGGTTTAAAGGTATACAATGGTTAAAAAAAAAAAAAAAAAAAAAAAAAGAAAGAAAGAAAGAAAAAAAAAGATTTAATACTACTATTCGAAAAATGCGGATCGATAAATGTAACAAAACAACTTCTTTCGCACAGTCATTCGGTAATGAATAATGAAATTGATAAAACCAAAAAAAATATAATTTCATTTGTCAAGATTGTGTATCATTTCACAAGAAATCAATTTTACAAGGAGAAATTAACTTCACGATTAAATATAATTTGTCAGATTATTCAATTATTTTTCGATTATTTTGAATAAAACGTGAATCAATTTGATAGATGAAAGAAGCTCTTTTCTAACAATGATTCATCGATTTAATAGCTTAAAGTAAAATCCGCATTCCGCATACCGTTTGCGCTTAATAATGAGTATTAATAAATTTTTCTGATTTAAACTAAACTTTATGTACAAAATACGAAAAATCAACATTGTAATGTACTATCGTAATTATCGATATATTACTATTTCTTTAAACAATACAAAATCATTAGTATAAATCAGAATTACTATAGCTGATTAATATCATTTTGAAAAATATAGTCCATAAACAATGCTTATTGTACTAATATATTTTTCAGCTTGTTAATATCTTTTATTCACTACTGCTGTAATTTAACTTGAAATACATATTGGATGGATGCAATTTTATTAACAAAGATCAGTTTATAATCTGCCGTTCTCCACTTGAAATTGTCAAAATACCTTTTACATTTAGAATTTTATTAAATTTAAATATAATATATCTTAACTTAATTTATTTATATTCATTAGATTTATACTTATTATATTAATTTGAAAATTTAAAACAGAATAAAAACTTATCTACCTGTTAACTAAACATCTATTGAAACATTAGAAATGCTAAAATTTTAAATTGAAATTAAAATTTATAATTATTCCACGCATATGATGACCGTTAAATGTAAGGCCTAATTTTTTTAAACCATTATGAATTAATTAGTTATTTTAAATAAGAACTAATTATTAATTTAGTCATTAATGAACATAACATAAAATAAAATTAAAAAAAAAAAACTTATTTTCCATTAGATAACTAACAAAATTAAGTGAAACATTATTTCATTATACAAAAGTAATTGAGCACAAATATACAGAATATTGATTATTGTAAATAAATATTAAATGTATTATTTGTAAATCTACTTTAAAAGCTAATTGCACTCGTATGATTTTATTGAAAGTCTAATGTATGGTATTTTAAATTTATATTATATTGAAAATTATTGACATAATTATGTAAACAGAAAAATGTTAAATACTGATAATTTCTATAATTCTATCAGAATGGTTAAAAAAAAAAGAAAAAGAAATTGTTAAAAATAATTAATTATAATATTGAAATGATTCTCAACGCTAGAATTTCGCAAATTTTTTTATATTTTCAGTAAATTATTTCAAGTAAATTAACTAAATGAAGCAGTTGATTTTACTTAATTATTATAATAATGAATTCATACCCAATTCAATTAATTTGTTATATTTAATTTAAAGTACATACATAAAGCTATTGGCTTGGTATAAAAATTTTAATTTCTACCTAATTTTTTCACTCAAAAAATTTTGTTAAGATGCACGTGTATGCCTTATCTATGCTATTGTTGAGAATATCGTGAGGGGCAGGAGAACGAGAACCGAATCGATTGAAACGAGGTCAAAGTGTAAGAATCCAGAAAAATATTCCTTGCAAACCAATCTAAAAACAAATAATGTCCACTCCACTGTCTATAAAACCTAATGCCCTCTTCGAAAAAAAAAAAGAAAAAAAAAAAAAAAAAAAAAAAAAGAAAAAAAAAATGGAGGAGCAACATTCTAACGAAATAGAAGCGAGACTTTACGTACCAAGACTCTTCAAGCTACCTATGACGTATTTTCCCTACGCTTAACATCCCGTCCTTTCCGCATCCTTTTCTAAAGTCAGGCTGAAACACCTCTAAACTCTTGTTGCAGAAACGAGAAGTTTTATACGTGCTGCGACGAGCCCTACCTCGACATCACCTTCAACATCACCATGAGGCGCAAGACCCTCTTCTACACGGTCAATCTCATTATTCCCTGCATGGGAATATCCTTCCTAACGATACTTGTCTTTTATTTGCCCAGCGACAGTGGCGAAAAGGTAAGCCAAACGTACCGAGGCAACAACAATTAATTGTCCCTCTCTGTTGCACGTGCCGCTTTTTATTCTAATTTTATATCGAATTTAGAGATTTGCGTTGCGGCGCTGTTGTTTCCAATGTCTCTCAACGATGATATTTAGCCCATTCAGCCCAAAACTCATATTTCCTCCCATCTAAATAAATATTATTTTTACCATAGTAATGAAATTGTTGTGTGTTCTCGCTCATTTACATAATTAAAGTTTAGCTTCGATCATGAAAGCAGCTCCTATTCCATAACGAATCTTGATCAATTTATGTTTTTGCATTTTCTCTTTTTCTTTGTGTCCTGACAATTTAAATTAAAGTATACGAAATGCGCTATTCCAATAGTGAGTGTGAATAGCTGCATAGGAAGATTAATGCAACATTACCTGAAATTATATATGTCTTTCTTAATAATTTTGCCAAGAAAAAGTGTAAAATAAAATAAAAAATTTGTGTTTAAGTGAATTATATTATTGGAAAAAGAAGATATCTAACATAATGACTGAAAAATTTATTGAAACAAAAATTAAGTAAAATTTACTATTTTAAAATTCATTGTAATGATATCAACGTTAATTTGTAAATTTTCGATGAAAAATGCCAAATTTAAATTTCATTCTTCATTCAATCCAATATAATAGCCATTATAATTGCAACATTACATTCTAATTGAAGTGAAATTATTTTCTATCTTTTTGCACTTATCAGTAATAACTTCTGATGTATCGCTGTAATGAATATCGTAAGGTTATTAAAACTTGGGCGTGATATTTTTTTTTTAATTTTTAATAGGAACTAAATTAATTGTGATTTTTGGTTAAAGCATTACAAAATAAAGATCGACAGAATATAATTTTCGTTCAACATTTTTTAAATAAAAATTTTCGAATATTAGTACGGCAGTTGAATATATATAATTATATACATGATTAGTATATTTTAAACTGAAAAGGTCAGGTTTATTATTAGCAAACTAAAAGACAGTGGGGAGCCGAATATGTATTAATAAATAACTTATTCAGTTCAAATTTTAATGATTAACATTAAATTTTAATAATAAGAGGTACGTCATTCGATTTATTTATGCTTGTAACAATAAGAAAATACTATAAGAAAATTGTACGCGCTAAATCGTATATATCGTTACTATTCCATTTTTAAAAGTAAAGAATTTAAATATTTCTATTATTTATAATTACACATTAGATTACTTAGAAGACCATTTTTTTTTTTTTTTTTAATAGTAATAATCATTTCTAGACAACAACTATTAAACTTATTGTAAAATAATTTTTTGTTAGTTTACCAACGGTTGTATGGACAAAAAATTTAATAAGAGAAAAAATCGAGTTTCACAAAATATTATACGATAATTAAGAAGATTAAAATGATTTTGTATTAAATTCTAAATTAAATTTTTATAAAATTTTATTATATAATATAGCGCAGACTCGTATTGATTATAATATCAATGTTCAATGCAAATATAAAAGTATTAATCAGAAACACTTTAAATCCATTACCGTCAGTCCCCTTATTTAATTAAGATTTAACTTGCATGAAATTAATGTAAAAATTCGATTGAATTATTGAAATTATTTGATTCTAATAGAAAATAATTGTTTCGTATTAATCATAAGCATCTTAAATCAATTTAAATTATTATTTTATGTAAACAAACATTATTATCCCTATACAATAGAAAATTAATTTTGATACCAGATTTTGGTACCAGCATTTGGTTACAACGAACCAATATATTACAACGATATTGACAATTTCATAAAATCAGTTGGATATATTTTAAATTATTATATCTTCTATAGTGCTCAATACCTCTTTGTCAAAACTAATTTCCCTCGCAAGCATATTATTCGTATTTTTTCTCCATCTTTTAAATCTTAGTAATTATTTATTGAAAATGTGAAACTTCCGTCTCGCGAGTCTGTGAAAACATCAAAAAACTTAATAAATAAAATGAACGCAATAAAGTAACGGAAAAGCCATTTGAGTCAGGGAACATCGATATTTCAAGAGGATTTATGCAGTCAAGAAGCTTAGATTTCGTTGCAAAGAAGGTCAATGCATAAAGGTATTTGTCCGTATATGATTAAATAGCAAAATTCTTACCTTACATATTGCTATTAATAATATATGATTTTCAATTAGAACATTGCAACTCCGTAACCACAAATTCGACTATAAAATTTACTTTATACGCACTTTATATCGAACAACGTTCAATGTCATTGTGTTTTGAAAATTGTACGTATAAAATTGTAATAACAATAATCTCAAGAAATTAATATAATTTTTACTTTATTAATCAATGGATTTTTATCATAATCCATTGTATTTATACTCCCTTCGTAATGACAATGATAAATTTGTTATTTATCGAATGAATTGTAGCACGCATAACCTACACATAACAAATACTACTCTTTTATTTTTAATTTCTTTTTTAGTTTTTTCCTACTAAACGTATCCCTTAATATTTAACAATAGTATCATAATGATGATAATATTATTCTTGACTTATTTAATTAATATATATTTTTGAATATTTTTTATGCAAAATAATTATCAGCGAGGCAAGGAAAATAAATTTTATCAGTGTAACCATATGTATTATTAAAATTATGGAAATGAAATGTGAAATGTATTCAACTGAAACATAAATATTATTTACTAATATCGTAATTTTTAATAACTGGAGTATAATATATAATTATACAGAAAGATCAATAAATTCTGACTGTGGAATGATATTAATAAAATAATGTTTATATAATACATTGATGGATCCATAAAAATATGTCATTCATACATGTGCCTCGGGCGATAATAGTAATCGCAAATTTCATTTTCAGAAAGCATATCGGATGAAATTTAAATCTTCCTTTTAGTTTTTATTACATTTTATTAATATAATATGTTAAGCCACTGATTAGGTATAAATAGCATTAAATATATCATTGTCATCGATAGCTGATAGAGTTCTTGACTCGATCATTCAATGTGAAATTGGAAATTTGCACATCGGGATTACTAAATCATACCGTTAAAAGCATTTAAAATGGAATACACGTAGTAACAAACAATGTTTACTAAAGATAATTTGGGAACGTATCGTTTAAATTTACTTGAATTATCTTTTCCATTATTCAACTCCCGGTTGAACATTAAATCCATCTCCATTTAATCATTAATTCGCATATAAAATCAAATGTGGGACTTTAAACAATAGTAGAGAAAAAAACAAACGCTCATTTTTCCTATGCAAGGCACAAAATATCAGTCGTCCGATAAGATCAGCAGCCGTGAGAGTCACTCGGTGCAATCTTCTCTCTTCTTCTACTCCCGTGCATTTCGGTACGCCCTTTTGCACCTCGTACCGTCTCTTTTTTGCCCACAAGCAGCTCCTATTGATCTTGCGGCACGATACATTGTTGGGATGGACGTTGAAAGGGAGAATTGCAAAAAGAAGAAGAGAGAAGAGATTTTACGAAAGAGTAGAGGGACTGATAAGGTTGAATGGTTGAACGGATAAAGATACATGAATACAGATTGAGGATGTTGAAACAGGAACGCGAACTCATGGGACACGACGTGTGCTAGACAGTCATAGTGCTGATAGCGTGAACCGTAAAAAAGAAGAACGGTGCTGTCAAGGAGGCGGGGAGGGGAGGGGGAGATAGAGAGTGTTTCCGTAAAAATAGCCGTGGGCCATATGAATATTCGCAAGGAAACACCATTACGTAATATCTGAACTTTCATCACATACAAAGTGGTCTCTTCAATTCTCTTCAATTCATGCGAAAATTCAATAATTTTACGCTTTGCATATTTTTTATTGTAAATACAATAGTTATTGATTTTCTCTCAAACAATATATTGTTTTTTTCTTCTTCTTTCTTTCATGAATGCCTGCAGTTTGTAACTGAAATCTATCAGACGAAATGGCAACTTCGTTGCTGAAAAACAGAAACTTATTTTAAATGACTTGCAACATTAGTTATTCCTATAATTTCATTATAATTGACTTGATAAAAACATTATGTCGTTCAAAGTTAAAGTACCAATAATCTTAATTGTTTTTTCAGTTTATTAATTATCGTGAGCTTTCATTTAGAGCTTTTTATAATTGAATCGTAAAAATATTTAAATTATACAGTTACTTACGAATATTTTTTTCTTTAGAGTTTATTTCATTTGCAAATTTTTCCATACTTGTTAAATTGAAAATTTTTATTTGTACCTTGTAGAATGTAAATAAAAGATTCCGACTTTATAATTAAATTTCGACGATCTTACAGCTGCTTTTTTTAATTTTATAAAATGTTATCCAACTATTAAAATATTAAGTATTAAGCAAGCATAATACGTACGAAATTTGATTTATCATTAATAATTATCATTGTATTTTACAGTGGTTTTTAAAAGTTTATCAAGTGTCTTTCAGGCTGACTCCAAACTAAATTCAAGTATGTCCCTTTAGTACAATAATTTGAATATTTTTGGAAAATTTTATTTTTCAATTCAAAACTGGGTTTATATTGTATATTATTAACGTACAAAATACAATATTTTAATGATAAAGATCTCAAAGGAAAGTATAATAATGTACTAATATTTCTGTTTATTAATTAAAAAGTCAAAAACCTCGTTGCATAAGATTATAATTTCACATTATTAAGATGTATTATGACTATTTCAATTATACTTTTCCGCAACGTTGCGTCAGAATTAAAGCAAATTTTGTTGTCATTTGCGAATATAAAAGCTTAATAAATAAAAGAAAAAATTTAATACTATTATTTATCCAGTAAATTAATAAATAAAAATAATAAACACCATTTATTTATAATAATTTAATTTTCTAATAAAATCTTGAAATCTGCATGTAATTGAATTATTTAATTTTGTGATGAATTCATCTGTACATTTTTTTACTTTCTTTTACAATTTTTTAATAATATCCTTTGATATTATTTGGTATATAATTACAAATTCGTAATTGTGCAAATACTTAGGAAATGTACGTATTTTCGACTTAATTTTTTTTTAATGAAAGAAAGCTTTGTATAAAAAAATTTGCTACCTCTCATTGTTTAAGTAAAACAGAATTCGAGAAATTAATGTTGATATTGAGCCGATTTAGACGATTTTATATTAATAGATATTTAATTTATAAGCTATATGTATTGTTTCGATTTTTTTGTTTAAATTTATTATTATTTGTAACAGATAATATTGCACATATACCGTAATTGTTGTTTGTTTCATATATTATATTAAATTTAATTTTGTATTTTCTTTGATATTCTTAAAATTCTCACGAATAAATATCTGAAAATAACTCGGTAAAACTCATTATAATCAAGAGTTATCGTAGTCATAAAAATAAACATATTATAATAAAAAAAAAGTATTTATTGCTATTAAGAAAATATTATTTTATTATTTAAATTAACTAATCATTTCATAAATTGATGATAAATGTACGAATTAATTACATTATTAGCAGGTAAGCAATACAACATGTTACTATAATGTATTTTCGTACTTGTAAATTATCTTTCATAGTTTTGTATTTTGGCTTAATTTTTGGCTTTGGATTAACCTTTTTCTTATACCCATGAAAGTTCGTCTACATTTGAGTTTTATTTTCTTTCCATATCGGAAAACCCTTCGGTATCGAATTCTCTTTTTTATATTTTAAACATCGATGAAAAAAGGCCACATTTCAGACAATTTATCCCTACCGACACCCAAATTTGTTATAAATAAACATCTATCGTTCAATAACATTCATCATATTTATCAATTTTTCACTTCCTCGATAAAGTTTATTTTATTTACATTCTCATATCATAAATATATAAAATGTTTTCAATTTAATAAAAAAAAAAAAAAAAAAAAAAAATTACAGCTGTCTCGTATGATATTCTTACATAATTGAGTTACTATTCATAATTTTCAACTAATAAAAAGAGATGTAAGACGAATGTAATATTAAACAATACATATATCATATAATAATACAATTTTTATAAAACTTTATCTCATAAAAAAGCCTTGAAATGGGTATATGATAGAAATAAAATTGGACCTTTCTGGAAATCGTCCCACGGACTTTCTATTCACTAGACATTTTACCTTATCTACTACGTTGCTAAATCGCAGCTGTTGCACCGGTTTTTCTATAGATAACAATTATCTATTATATTTAATGACTTGTTTTGATCTGAATTTATGAATTTATTATTTGAAATTTAATTCCAATACTAATTTATATATACATATGATGCATTATAGCAATAATTATAAACTTATTTTATTGTTAGAAAATACTTTCTAGAGATAAAAATGGATGTATTAGAACCATTAATTTATTAAAATTTAATATTTGATAATTTTAAAAGGTTTAAATATTGTACTTAAAAATGAAGTTATAATTTTCAAGTTACAGTGCTCGGAAAACCTATATTAGTAAATTCTAACTCTAATCTTATTCTAAAGTATTAAACATAACAGCCCTAAGAATAAATTTAAATGTATTTTATTTCAAGTATTTAGAACAATGTAGTACAATACATTAACAAGTAATAATATATCAGTATAATATAAGAATAAATTATTTTATCACAAAAATTGTATGATTATTTTGGAAAAACAATATTCTTTATTGAAAATTATATATGTTAATATATATAATAATTTATTATATATAAAAGAAATGCGTGCGTATTAATATGGAATTTTCAAATAAAAAAAAAAAAAAAATCTTGCTTAAAAATATAAATTACATTAATGCTTAATGCAACTCAATACATAATTATATGAAATTATTTTCGAAGAATCAAATTTTATATTTATAACTTTATTTCTTATTGTATTTGAATTATGATTTTGGTAAATTTATGAATAGTTATAAATAATTTTTCATTTGAAGCAACTGAAATTTTCGATCCTATTGCTATTATATTTTTTATTTCTTCTCTCCCCTCGACAAGATCAAAATTTCTCCGTTACGTCACCTCACTTGCGTAACGTCAACCAAAACTCCTACGCAACATCATCCTTTGGATTACACGTCACCATCTCCAATCAATTTTTTTCTACATTCAATTTACAAACCTTATGATTTTCCTACTGCAAATAAACGTATCGCGAAATTGTTTATTTAAGCTGTTTTGGGAATATGTGGCGATTTTCCATCCATCATAACTCTAACAATATTTGGCAATACGTATATTCATAAATTTACGCAATTCCCAACTATAATATGAATGTATCTGTAATGGTAAAAAAAAACATCAAACGCCATATGTACATTTTTGACATTCGCGTGAGCTTAATTTTTTCAATTTTAAATATCTATATTTTATTAACTATAAATTAACATTTCGATTTAAAAACACTATGAGTACTCAATTTTCAACAATATTTTCAATATCAAACTCTAGTGAAAATTGAAACCCCTGTGTTTATTTTCTCATGATACTCATTACAATGTTCAATCTTTTTCAAATTTACATATTATTGAATTCGTGTGATAAAACAGTTATTGTGTAATATTGATTCAATCATCGACTCATGATATAAAAATAAACAAAATATATACAAATAAAAGGTGCCATTGCTGTGTGTTATCGAATAGAATTTATTTTTAATTATTAATTTTATATTACATTTACTTAGACTTTATCATTATGGTACAATGTTTTTCATGTATTTAGATTCTAAGACAATTATAATGTTCTATTTTTATTTTATACATAAATCTTACCTCTTATAAATCATTAAAACTTATATAATTTATATTGTAAATAATCATGAGATAGAAAATATTCTTAAAATAATTATTATAAAATATACCTACTGAAAGTATCATGAAATTATGAAAAACTCGTGAGAAAATAAGCTTTTTTTTTTTTTTTTATTTCAGATATAAACTTGTAATGCATTTATAATGATCCGTTTCCATATTATAATACACATAATAATTACATAAAAAATATGCTCGCTAATTATAATGTTTGTACATACATTGCCAATATTATTATAAAATACATAATGCCCGTAAAAGTTTTTAACGATGAAAGTATAAACACGATGGTTTTAAGAATTATAAGGGTAACGTTATTGATATTCGTTTTTAAAAAAATCAAATTTATAAGTTTAATAAGTACATTAAATTTTCAAAATTCTAATTACAATAAGAAATAGCGAAACGTAGAAAATAACTTGAAAATAAAATAATATCTAAATTATATACATCTTAATATTATATTTTATATGAACCTTAGTCTATATATCTATTATATATCATTTATTCCGCTTATAATTACGCAATAATATATTATAAATAATTTTTAGAACTTTAATGCAATTGATATATAATTTTTATTTGAAAATAATCGTTTCGTTAAAAAAATAATTTCTAATACATTGTTAAAATGATTGTATCCGATTTAAAATCTTATATTCTTTTTTCATTATTATAAATCCAAATAAATTTACAATGAACACTCACAAATAATACTCAAATCAATGAATTAGTCTTGGTATTGGTAATTATGATATTTTACGTGCGAATATCAATTATTCCCATTTTAAATGAGATTGTTCATTTTAATTAGAAAGTTTATTTAACGAAGAACAATAATGTACTATTATGAGTCTTTCTCGACTAACAATATGTGAAAGGAATTATGAAAATTGATTTTAAAAACACTATAAAACTATTGATGTAGGAGGGAGAGGGGGGATAGTACACAGTCGGACTTGAGGATATTGTGAGAAAATCTGGCGCAATTCGAAATTCCATAATTCATTAGTGCATTGTTATTATGAGAAAAATAAAATAAAAAATATCTATTTCAGAAATCATGTAAGAACAATATTTAAATAAAATTGTAGTGTTGATATTAAATGTATATTCCTCGTCAGTTACATTGACCTTACCAGTATTATCGAAAACGTCTTGTCTTAATGTTTTATCTTTAACGAATATTTGCTGTTCCAAAGGAAGTTTAACCATGATTGTCCATCTCTTGCTGCAACTATTCTTCCAACTTTCGGAAATGGCACAAACAAAACTCATTTATAAATCTTATTAATCTTATGAGTACGTAATAGAATCGTCATCCGTTATCGATTCGTTATTGATCCGTTGATATAACGAGCGTCCATTACTCGAAATAACCAAACATTGTGATTATTTTTCCTGCTAATACTTAATCGGATAAAAAAAAATATATATATAATAATAATATAAAAAGTCGACCAACGATTAAAAGCTTTGGTATCATAGAAGCATTAACCGTACTTATGTTCTTTCCATCAAGATTTACCACGAGGAAAAAAAAAAGGGGGAACCTGGGTAAAATTGATAGCTTTCTAACACCGAATTCAAAAGTCTTTCTTTTAGATTCGGCTGATTTCAATCGCTAAATCCCCGGGGATTCTCTCGGGAATCTAGGTACTTGGCACGCGAGGCACCGGTTTCGCATCTATATTTACTCTATCGTTCTCCTTCATCCCTTCGATCGAATCATTTTACACGTAAGAGGAAAAATAAGAGACGAAGTAGAGAAGAAGATAAGAGAAAGGACAGAGAAAGAGAGCGATAGTGAGCGGGGGAGTGACCAATCGGAGAAAAATGTGAGGGAAACAAGAATACTTCGCTACAGGGCATTTATCTTTCACTCAGTCTCAGTAATGGAAAATACATATGCCCTTTTCATTTACCATACCTTTCACTTTTCTCGCCTTAGTTTCTAAAGTAAAGCTGGGCTTCACTTTTCACGAAATCTCACATGAATTTCAATACAATATCGGTCTGAGTATTATTTTAGTACAAAGTAAATATTTTTCAAAATATCTATACTTCTGTTCTGCTTATATTATCTTCATTAGTTTTATCTACATTATTTTCATAATTTAAGTTCACAAAAATAAAACGTCAATTGCTTATAATAATAATTCTAACAATTAAAATGATACAATTTTTTTAAATGATATAAAATTACAATTCCTATTCATAATTAAAAAAAAAGAAAGTTAATTCAATGTACTCGGTACTTAAAATTGCAAAATTTAAATCAAACTGTTCGGATGATCTGAACAATTTAATAATATTCTTACGACCTTTGTGCTTTTTTTTCTTGTTTTTTTTGTTTGTTTGTTTTTTTTTTTGTTTGTTTTTAATACCTGAATAATTTTGTAACTTTGATAATTACTCGTTTAAGCATTAAATCCAATTTTATCTGCAAGTTTCATTCATTGTAAAGAATAATTTTTCACTTTTACAATTAAAAAATGTAAAGTTCTCTGTAATGGCGACATTTTTCATTGTATAAAATAAAATCAAAAAGCTTTTCAATTTCGATCTTTTATTAGAAATTTAACTATACATTATCCAACCTTAAAACTTTTTTAGGTGTGCATCTTGAGCGTCGGAAGTTATCTTTTCCACGGTGCTAAGATCTACTTGCGTTTGTTTTAGTGGAAATAAAATTTTAATTAATACCAAGTATCCATAAATTTATGAATCCATAAATTCGATAGTATTGTTTAAACAAGTATGATTGGAAAAAGCAAGAAGTAAATCCTAAACAAATATTGACCTAAGATTCTATAATGGATGCGTCGCACTAAATCTGTTTCTTCATTTAAAGCGTTAGTTTGAAAAGTTTATCCCAAAAATTTCATCTTATACCTAGTAACATACTTTATAACAATAATAAAAACAAAACATAGCTAAATATAAAAAAATATTACGTCCTATCGTAATATAAAGTGTGCATGAATTATTTTTATCAAGGTTTCGCTTCGAGAATAGCTTATCTCGTAAAAAGAAGCGTAAAGACATGTAAAAGAAAAACGGGATTAAACGAAGATACTCGAAAGCTGCATGTAAAGATACAATAGATAAATAAAAGTACAAGAAGAAGAAGAAGAAGAAGAAGAAGAAGAAGGAAAAAAGTAGGAAGAAGCTGAGAATCGAAAACCGTTTTCTACCAATACTTTCCTACTTCAATTGCACGAGAAATATACTTGCCGATGCGGTGATTGATCGATTGTACGCGCAGACAATATTCAGTAGAATTATTGCGCAGTGAGAGCGGAAAACTCTCTTCTCGGCCGGTCGCGTTCCAATACTAGGACTCGGTAAAAAAAAAAAAGATGGAAAATTATGCGCATCATATGATAAAATACATGTATTCTACGATGT
>NW_011948429.1:2215030-2217530 GCF_000503995.2 Ceratosolen solmsi marchali
CCCCCCCGCGCCAAACCCACCCCCACCCCTCCTCCCTCTCCCACGCCATCCCACGCCATTTCACTCGAAACTCAACTTGATAGTAATTTTAATAATCGTTATTATTTTTTGGCATTAGGACGTACTTGTTAATTTGGATATTCTATATAATATTCTATTTTTTTGTTTTGCTCAGAAATTTTATATGTTTGAACATGCATTGGACTTGCGAAATTGTTTAAATTATTCGAATAAGCGATAAAATGGCTTTTTATCAAAAACAATAAATTATGATAAATATAGGTGAAGTAAAGCAATTGTAATGCTAATTAGAAATAATTGTAGGAACACTTTTATACTTGATTTATAAAGATATTTTGTTAATTTTTTTAAATATAAAATTGGTTGGAATTTTTTTTATGCCCCTTAATTATTCACAACATTATCCTACATTTCTTCGATCGAGGCTTTTCCATTTAACATAATCTCTATATTTTGAAAAGAGAACCTAATTTTAGCACCTAAGCCGTACATCTACTTATTAAAGTAAAAAAAGTCTTTGCTAATCTTCATGTGTATTTATTGTTCTTTACACTTTCTTTTCCTTCTTCAGCTTAACATGAAAAGCCAGATGAAAATACGTATCATTCAACGACCGCGGTAAGGACGCCGAGGACCTCTTAACTACTCAGGAATTTCCTCATTTTACGTAAACACGCATACATGGACCGCGCCCGTATTTTCTTTCTCTTTTCTTTTTTGGCTCGTTTAAGCAGTTTTAGCACACGTTTTATGAATTTTCAGATGAGAAAAAAACTTAATAAAATCCTTGTACCAAGACAAGAGCTTCCGGTAGAATTGCACGGTAAACTTACTATTTTTAAGTTTTTTTTTTACAAGGGTTATTATTTAATTACTTGGATAACTTTAAACTTATTATACAAGAATATTGTGGATATTAAAATATAGTTAAATTTAGGGAAATAATTAACTTTAAGCAACTACCGACTATTAGGGATTTTACAATTGAGTGAAAATAAATTTATTATAATTAATCAATAATGGACCTTATTGTAAATCTAATTGTCAACGATCACCTTAACGATGTAAAACTTGACTAGAAATAATTTTAAAACTTAATAAAAAAAATTGAAACAATTCATTTATATAGAGGAGAGAGAGAGATCAACGAAACAAATTTTTAAAAAAAATACATACTACAAAAAAAAAATTTTCATCTAAAACGTTGAAAAATAATATCATTATTATAATGATATTTATAATTAGCAACTCATATTATTTATAATAATTATTATTATACATATTAGCATATCTTATATATTTTGTTTATTTATAATTAGCATTTCATAATTAGCAAGTGTTAAGAATGTTATGAAACATTTATATTTTTGAATATTATTTAAAATATAATTCAAACTATTTCAAAGAAATTTTATTATTTAATGAATTGTAATTATAAGATTCTTTATAAATGTCATGTTATATTTAGATATTATCAAAAGCTTAAAATTAGAGAAACAATACATTGCATTTGCTGGTAGCGCGTAGGTTAAACAACTTGGGCATCGCTATTACACACATATAAATTAATACTTACACGGTTACGACACCTACGACGTACTTTATTATTTATCTAAACTAAATTTATTTATCAATGCAATTTCTAGATGATCTTTATTCGAAAATGAAACGAATGATTTTTTTTAATTCATCCACAGTATTATTAAAAAAAAATTTATATTTACTTTTTTACACATTGATTTTTCAATCTAAAATAACTGCAAATGCAACACACGCACACGCGCGCGCGCACACCTTATAAAAGACCCATTGCTATACATTATTACATTATTATATGAAAGAATTATTTAAAAACTAGTAATATATAAATCAATATTAACGGCCATCTTCAAGACACATAAAATAAATTAATTTTTCTTTGGGGCAGTCAATGAATAACATATTTAACTTTGAAAATTTGATATGCAAAGAAAATTATTTTATTACTTGTACTCATAAATATATATATATATATATATATATATATATATATGTCTTAAAATAAAATAAGACCATATTTATTTATATGTACGAATAAAAATAAAAAATCCATGCAATACATAAAATACAGACGATAATAAAATATCCAAACAATAAATTCAAGTTTAAAATAATTTCATGCTAATTTATTGACATCCACGTAAATATTCAAATTCATGTGTAAAGATTTATTTCGGCAAGGGAAATTATATATATATATATATATTGATTAAAATTGCTGAAAATAATAGTACATATTATGTATTATAAAATAAATTGCAATACTTGTAGAACTTTATGTATAATATCCCTTTGAAATTAATTATTTATTGAAATAATAATATAATTAATTTTGTAACCATATATTAAACGTCTGCTAGTGATATTATTTAATCATCGGAATGGAAACAGCAATGTCGCTTTACAATAATTGTAATAAATCATGCTTATCGGAGTCCAA
>NW_011948429.1:2220030-2257530 GCF_000503995.2 Ceratosolen solmsi marchali
TTAATTCCTCTCATTGCTTAGTTAAAATTCTAGAATTCTAGAATTCTAGTTAATATTTAACAGCATACAATTTTTCATACATCTATATATGAAATTTGCACAATTGTTTGACCAAACACATGACTGAAATAAATATTAACTTAAAATACGCATTAATAAATTCTTTACTTTTTAAGATCTATTTATAAAATATTATTGGGATTAAAATAGCAATCTAGTTCGTTTAATTTAAGCTAAATCTATCATTGTTGCCAATACCAATGAATGGGACGATTCAATGTTAGTAATAATAATAATCTCAAATCTGTATTATTGAAATGTTTCCATGAATTAGCAATATCATCCATATATATTTTTTAATCTTATATAAGTCTTTGTTAAAATATATTATTACATGACAAAAGTATTTAATGTTTTTGTTGAAATTTCATTGTCTTTGAAATTTAATAATTTATGGACTGCAATTGTTCGATACAGTGAAAGTCGTAACACTATAAAGCGTCGTCACTTTAGTCAGATCGTGTTTATTTTCACACGCTACACACAGTTACAAATTTTTACCTCTATAATCTCAGTTTTTATAATATACTACGTAAGTTCAGTTAGAAATAGCATTGTCGTTATCCTTTTATGAACTCGATCATTATGATTCGTCTCGACTATATAGCATATTCGAAGATTCTTCTTCTCATTACACTTTATTGTCAATGAAATAAATAATTAAAGTATTCAAAATTTAACCCAACCGCGGTAGCAAAATACACACATTGCCTCATTGTGTATGGGGTACATTTGTTTGAATAAAAATGTAATATTAACGATATTGAAATAGATAATTTCATTTACCATTCAGTAGTCTAAAGTCTAAAGTTGAAGCCACAAATCAATCAATCTCTACGGACAACTAGAAATATTTCTATGTTAATTGGAAAACTATGTTACTTGGATTTTTAAGCGACTTAAAGATTAAAAGATGGCATAAATTTTATCGCTTATAAGTTACAATTTCGAAATTCGACAATTGAAATCGTTGCTTACAGTGGCTTGGAATTTTATGGAAACATGCGCTTGTAAATTTACAATGGGAAAATGTCAATCATTCCGTATTCTGTCTCAATTTTAAAACTATAAATGTCCAGTAATAGATTCACAAGTGTCTCTCGCAGTGTATATTTAAGGTGCGGAATCTGCGTCGTCACGGAGGTACGATTACTAAGCTTTTTTCGACGTTTAGTCAACCAGTTTAGTTTGTTCCCCAGGCCGCAGTACCAGATTGACAAACGCAGCCTGACAGCGGATCATGGCTCGACATCGGGATCGGGACACCCATCCCAACGGGTCATGGTGCGCACCTGCAACGGCCTTGAGCTACGGGACTCCTCTCTCTACGCCGAGGCCTCGGCTTCTGATCTCCTCGAGTCCTCGGTACTCTTCCCCAGTCTCAACTCAAGGGACGAGCTGAATCCCAGGTTCATGTAATTACCGCAAATTATCTACTTCTCTTCGTTCTACAATTTTTTGTCATTAAAAGATGTGTTGGACCTGTGGTGAATGCCACAACAGGCAATATGAATGTTCTAATTTATTAAATAGCACTTGCGCTTATTTTTTTTTTTTTTTTTTTTAAAGCTAATGTACTGGCAAAGACTCGTGTATAATTTTCCGATACCTTCGCTGTCTCTGCACCTTATCGTGTCCCTTAAGCTGATTCATTATCTTATCATATAAAATTTTATTGCTATTTCTTACACCTTGAATACATACGAATTCGATTTATACACATATATAATAAGCAACGTTTGAGCATGTTTTACAAATAAAAAAACGACAATATGTCGTCACTGTAAAAGTAATTTTGCACAAACAGTTGAGCACTCGTGAATTACTGAAACCAAATTCATTGGAGCTTAATTAAAACGCTATTGATACAATATAATTGGCATGCATGCATAATTTATATTTCACTTTTATTTTGCAATAGATAAATATATCATAAATAATTGAAGTGGTTCTCGTTAGAAAATCTGTTAAAAGTTTGTCTTCGATATAGATAAAATTTAATGAACAATCATCCCATGTAGACAAATGAGTTTTTATCAATAACAATGTTCGGACATTGTTAATTGTGAAACTTTCGACGCAATTAATTCGGACATTGAAATTCAAGACACCAAATATTTATAGAACTGTAATGAAATTCATATTATTATTAGTGCGTTATATAACATTATATAAGCTCTCGGTAAACTGTCTTCGTTACTACGTAATTAAATTTAACTTAAAAAGTTGTCACTTCCAAATGTCAGTTAAATTTCAGTAGATTATTTTATTTTAACATTTATGTATTCAATGCTTTTCTTCACAGCAAATTTTTTCAAACGTAACAATATAAGATTATAAAAATATTTATAATGACTTAATGTAATTATTTGACAATTAGGACTAAAGTCTCGACATAAAACGAAAATATTTTAAATTATTTGAAAAGGCAAAAGTACAAAATCTATTCCGCACATTAATAATATTAGTAAATATTTCTATGAAACATATCATTTTTGTTGAAATGAAATTAAAGCTCAATACTATTCAAGCATATAATCCTTTAAAAATAAACACACATAGCATTATTTATGGGTTCATAACACTGAATAATAATGTACGTTGAAGAAATTACAGTTTCACGAAAATAAACCACAATCTCGGGTAGATCAACGTGCTATTGCTCTTTGTTCAACATGTTACGGCATCCTTACAGTATTGATTAACTCGTAACATTTCATTATTATACTTTTGTCTTTGAATGATATTTTTCATACGTATTGTTCGAGTTTCTCTTTTTAAAAACATTTCAACATACCAACTGATTAGACTACACTGTAAAACTTATAATTTTTCTATTAATATATTGTTCATTCAACCTATTCAAACATTATTTATTATTAATATCATTTTTGGCTTTGTTTTTTAAGCGCTACCATCGATCGTAAAGCTAATTTTCACATACAAACTCATACGTGGATGTAATTATTATTTAATAAATATATTTTTAATTTCAATACATTCATTATTCGAGCGAGCGCCACCCCCCCCCCACGCGCGCACATTTACACGGACACGAAAGACGCTCATATCTATGTATAGTATGATTGATTTTTTTATTTTACCTTTATATTTTCTTTTACATTATTGACAATAATAATGTCATTACAAAATTTCATATTAGACTGTCTACATATGAAGCTATCCAACCGTCATAATAAATCTATGAGAAGTCTAAAAACGAATCAACTTCAATAATTTACTTAGAAACTCATACTATAGGCGAAAAATGACAATTAATAAAATCAATTGTACAATAATTCTATTAATCCTCTTATGGAAATGAAAATTTCGGGTAGACCGTTAATACATTTGGCTACATGTACGAAACGCATTAGTAGCTCCCGAACACACAATTAACCAGTTATTTAGCTAACTAAAACAAATCACTTAATATACATAATTAAAACATAATTATTAATCCTTTAATGTAAAATTAAAGAATTGAAATTCATAACTTGTGATGGATAAAATAAAAGAAATAAACGATAGATAAAGATAAAGGTGGCCCATCCGCTGTCAAGCAAACTAGTCCGACATGCCATTATAATTGAAAACAAATTAAATTTCAATTAGAGACAAAAGGTCGCAAATAACACTCGTCTCTCGAATGAAAAGCTCGTCGTCTTTTATCGCACGTAAACAGCGAAAGTTTTAATCTCGCGCTCTAAACTTACACCGCCAACATGAATCAAACAATAATCAAACAAGAATCCATACATTATAACGCGCTCGTAAAACGAAGCAAAGCACGCCGAGCGCCCTAAAACCTTAAAACCCAATGCGCGTTTAAAGTCTGTTGGACAACGATAGTGCAGGGACCACCTCGGGACGCTCGTTTCCCCCGCGGGCGAACTAAACAATTCAAAGGTTTGGGAGTCGCGGGACTGAAATAAGTTCGATAGTCGCGTTTCGATAAAATCGGTAGGGAGTAAAGCCGTGTCACGATCCTGCTGCTTTTGCAGAGAGCTCGAGGCCGTGAACCTGGGGAGCCAGTGCCGGATCCACGGCTCACCGGCGGCAACCGGGCCCAGAGCCTTACCCACCGAGGAGAGCGTCGAGGCCCTCTGCCACAGCCTCAACCATTGGCACCACTGTCCCGAGCTCTACAAGGCCATCGAGGGCATACGCTACATCGCCGACCATACCAAGCGCGAGGAGGACTCCACTAGGGTACGCAGCACTGACTCGACCACCATCACCATCACCATCATCACCACCACCACCACCACCCCTCTCCCACTAAACTCCATTCTACTTCCGTCTACTCATCCCCGTAGTCGCTCATTTCCATTCCTTTTTTCACGAACGTAGCATTTTAATTTGCAATTGCCCAATGGGCGGTTCCGTTAGATTGCAAGTAAATGATTAGCATAATTAAACGAAATTTAAAATAAATTTGCATTAAGCCCTTTGTAGAACAATGCTTGCTGGGGATAAAAAAAAAAAAAAAAAAAAAAAAAAAAAAAAAGAGAGAGAATAGAAGAAGAAAAAACATACACGTTTAGGAATAAAAACAATCTGAGGCTGCTTATATAATAGAGTTTTCATGAATAATAAAATCGATTTATCCGGGATAATTAATCTCATCCCTTCGTCACGCGCTTAATTAATGATTTTGCATGAAAATGGATCTTTGGAAATATTTTAAAAACTTCGAGAAAGTGAAAGAATTACTTTGTTAAATAATCGTTCCTTTACAATCTTCAGGAATTGAATTGTATTGAATTGAATTGAATTGTATTGAATTGAATTGAATTGAATTGAATTGAATTGAATTTATGATAAAATCAAATCGCCGCGACTCATGATCAAAATAATAATAATAAATAATAATAAATAATAATAATACTAGGCAAGTGATTTTATTATTTTGTTAATTACTTTTTTCAAGAATAACTACTTTTATCACGATTAAGCATAGCATTAACATTTTTCGTCGCTTAAATCGTAATAACCATTAGTACTAAGAAAGAAAAAAATTATGGAATTATGGGTTGATAATATGGGTGTTAAATATTAATGAATATACGATAATGTCGAAGAGAAAATTTAGATAAAATTTTTATACTCTTGTGAAATTTACCAAATTTTACAGAACTAACCGTATTTGTTGTTGTTGCTTTTTTTTTTTTTTTTTTTTTTTATTTTTTTTTTTTTTTTTTTTTTTTTTTTTTCTTTTAATGATAATCAGGCACACATACAAACACAATAATATTTATAAACAGTCCAACTTTCACAACAGGCACGGATGATAAATTGGTCAATGTTAAACCCAGCGTCCGTAGGAATCAATTTCGTGAATCACAACTTGAATTATATATTCTCTGTAAAATAATTTAAATAAATTATCCATCCGGGAAGGTCATCTGGTCGGTTATGAAAGTTAATTAGAAATAGGAAGGCCGCGTTGTTTAAGTGATTTTAGGTCGGCAGCTGGATAAATAAATAATATCCGGGTTAGAGCGCATAAGTTTGGCTGAAAAAAGATGCGATAGTCCTGAAAGAGGTAGTTAATGATCCTAATGGGAGTGCAAAAGATACGATGATCATCCAGATAGTAAAAATAACGAGGGTTTTAAGCGCAATTGGAGCGGGGGGAGGGAGATAGAGAGTAACGCGGACCAGTGTATGTAATATTGTGTGTCGTCGCTCGCGCAGGTTAAGGAGGACTGGAAGTTCGTGGCGATGGTGCTGGATAGGCTCTTCCTCTGGATCTTCACGCTGGCGGTGGTGGTGGGTACGGCGGGCATAATCCTCCAGGCGCCGACGCTCTACGACGACCGGCTCCCGATCGACGTCCGACTCTCGGAGATCGCCTCGACCACCGCTAAACCCCACATCGTCACGACCCTCTGAGGGGACTACCTGGCATTTGTCCTTGACTCCTCCGACCATTAGGGCCGCGAAAGGGTGAGCGAGATGGCCGAATGAGGAGCCGTTCGAGAGCACTTGACGGAAACCCGATTTCGAATTGGAATGTCCTAAATGGGACGGACGATGGCGCTTCCTCGGGAGTAACCAATACTAAGCGGAGCTTGGCTTTCCTTCTCCTTTTTTTTTTTTTTTTTTACTTCTTCTTCTTCTTATATTTTGCCGTGAAGGTGATTGATCGCGAGAGAACTCCGCGGAATTAATCTTCGTTATCTGTGTACCTTATCTCAGGCTCATAATATAGAGAGGGTAATATAGAGAGGCATATTCAAGAAAACGGAATCCCCTTTAATGCTAATGAAATATCTAAAACTTTACACAATTCCTTGCAATTTATCATTTCTCTCGGCACTTGTAGCCTTTTCATGCAAGCCGTTATAATTTAAAATACAGCTACGTACTGCATTATTATAATAGCGGCTAATTATCGAAACACAAAAGACGCGCTCGTCTGTTATTTTCACAAGCGTTTGCTTGTGATAATTCTCCAGTGAGGGCCGTATCTCATGTAAAAACGAGAGACTTTAATAATTTTGAAATATAAGAATAGCGACTATCGTTCGGGCTCTTAATTTCTAATAAATTCATGTTTTTAAATATTTTCCTATAATCGTGTCGTGATATTTCAGTTCAGAATTTCAATATAATATCCAAGCTATAGTTAGATTCACAATCTTTTATCGTCACATTTCTCAAGTACCGGTAAAATTCTTAAATTAACTATTAAACATTTAAAGTATATTCTGAAAATCGTACATCTGAATTATGAACGTTGTTTTTTTTTTTTTTTTTTTTTGAGAATTTCATACTTGCATAAGACTTATAAGATTATTTGTTTGTAAAAAGAGAAGAAAAAGAAAAAGAAAAAAATAGAGATATGATCTCTTTCTTATGTAGTGCGACCTTTTCGAAACCACGTCATATAGAAGGATGCCAATGAAATTTTTATTTTCACGTTAATTGGAATTTTATAAAAAAAAGATTCAGCTTAAAAATGGGAGAATCAAGGAATTCATTAGTTTTACGAGCTTATTTTGACAAACGAATTACTATTGCAAGCCTTGAGATTGCCAAAACAAAACAAAAAACAAACGAATGAACGAAACAAAAAAATACAAAGATATATAAATATAAAGATAAAGATAAACGCATATGAATGCTGAACTTATTGCTGCGTTAATTAATCTTTAATGCGACGTGTATAACTCTAATTTCTTTCTAAGCGACAGTTATATCGAGCACAATAAATGTGTCAAAATCGTAAAACAAAAGCTCGCAAAACAATATATACGACACGTATCAATAAGCTAAGTGGCGTTGAATTGGAAACAGATTTTATATGTTGGATCATAGGACGATCGTCATAAGGAAGATCGTTTGCGAAACTCCCGCGAGACTTAGTATTTCAAAAGATAAAGAGACTTGAAATGCGACAGTCGTTCACACGTTTTACAATCACGATGCTCTCGGTCGTTCGCTCTCAGGTTCTTGCGATTTACTTTGCTTCTAAAATGAAAAGGGCATACAAAAAAGTCCAATTTTCAATGACACTGCATTTCTCTCGCAAAATGCTGCTCTATGTATTTTTTTTTTTTTTTTTTTTTTTTTTTTTCCCCCCTTTTTCCTGCCACCATTTTCACTTGTTCTATTTACTTCGGGCAGCACTAAGGCTATTTTAATTGAACGCGATAAATATTTTGATTTCCACGATGCATTTGACGAGTGTAAATCGCATTTTAAGCTCAATTCCCAGCGAAACTCGAAGCTTCTATATAAGTCATGCATTTCGAAAATTCTTCCTGTAAAATTAATTCTTCGTTCGCCCTCTTATTATTCGCCCTGTATTATTCAACGACATTTAATTTAAAAGAATTGCCAATATCCGCTTTAAGCATAGTTCAGAAGTACAATTCGATAATATTCGATAGTTCAATTGGAAAATTTTACAAGCACAAGTTCGCTTTGATCTCCAGCCCTTCGTCTTAAAGCGTCGATATATTTTTATCATATTTTTCTAAATGAACCTCCTACGATTCGCTATATCCCTTAACTTTATGCTAGTCTGTAAAAATCTGAAAGTATACAGATATAGTCAGTCACTCATGGAGGACTTGTACATCTTCTTAACCCACATTCAATCAAGGGACCGCGAGAAAGTATGAAAGGAACGGCGCTAAGGAGGAAAAAAGGTACAAGAAGACGACGAATTTTACTACCGCTTAAGAAAATATCACGCGTGCGTACTAAAACACGATTATAAAAAGAAAAGAAATTTTTCTCAAGATCCATACGGAGATTCGACGGTCTCGACTTGCATAAATACGCGAATCGACCAAGTTGTGCACATTATATACATTTGCAAAACGGTGATTGGAAGATGAATGTCATTACCATTCGTTTATGTATTTTTAACGATATTCAATAAACCTCGGTAATTTGCATTTTAAATCATTTTCTTATCAACTGTTATTCAATTATAATTATAACATTTATAAAAGTTTATAAATACCATAACGAGATTATGCAACAATATTTCGTTTAAACTACGTCCTAGCACAATAATAGCCTAAATGTAATAATTATGACATTTTTACGTGTACAATGTAATTTGTATAAAATTGCAGATTTAAGAGTGAATATGTTTAGCGATCGACGTAAAAAGGAACGCGAGAGAATCAAGATAAGAATCTTGAAGATGAAGAAAAGAAATTTTAAAGAAATTAATGACACTTACAACATCGAGCCTGCGTGAAAGGGGCCACATTATTTTAAGTAAGAAAATTAAATAGTAATAAAATGAAAAAAAAGAAGTGCGAGGAAAGAAAGTGACGGGGAAACAATGTGAAAATTGAAAACGAAGAGGTACAATGCGCTACGAAGGAATGCTAATTCCTTACCTTCTCTATTAATGTGCGATCCAAATTCTAAATAAATTATCATCGACGTCTAAAGCTATATTGTGCGCGTGCGTGCGCGCGCGCGTGTGTGTGTGCGTGTGCGTGTGCGTGTGCGTGTGCGTGTGCGTGTGGGCGCGCGTGCGTGTGGGCGCGCGCGCGCGAGGATCAGATCGAGGGGTCCACTCAAAAATATCTATGGAAAAGTAAAAAAAAACTTGCCACCTACTTGATTCTTTATTGTTCGTATATGTTTGTAAGAAGATGATGAGATAAGCATATGATGAGTATGTATAGAGAAAGTAAATTAAACATCTGTTCTGTATTTGTGATTTTTTCTTGTCAATGCTTAGACATGACCAAGTCACGGGATCGACACAATAACAAATTATTTCAAATTGCAAACATCATTAGATCAAGTATTTGCTGGAGTATTCGAATTCTCCACAGAAATGTTCACCATCGAGACATAATTTCCCTTGTCCACAATAAATAGCTTAACATAGAAATCGTTCATATTTCATTTCAACGGTAGAAATTATGTAAATGATTAAATTACAATATCATATTATTTTTCACATTATTTGATAGTTGATATTCGCCTCCGACATAAAATAATCAAATATTATTTTGAATAATGACTGATATTTTAATTCTAGTTTTTAAATACATTTAAATAGTTCGTAGTGTACATCCGTTCAAATCATGTGCACATGTATTGCTTACTAATGTACACAAATATCATTATTCATTTAATAAAAGAAACGATACGTACACACACATACGGCGTATCGGGTGAACATCGGACAGATTATCGCATATAGAATGATTGTTACATTGTTGTTTAATACCAAAACATACAGAAAACAATGACATGTACATGCTTAAATTGTACGTGTAAACACTTTATGGTCTTCCTTATAAAATGGATTTCCCATTACGTTGAAATATTTTAAAGACAAAATTATTTTATCGATTATGCTATTCTTACCAAAATGAATCGAAATGAATATATAATAAATTATATAATAAAAGAGTCAAAACTCATTTTAATTTTGTAATCATACAATTTTTTAGAACAAGTAAAATCTCTTTATTGCACGTTTGTGCTAAATATATATATATGGCTATTTGTTTGCAAAATGAAATAATGTAAATGGCTATTTTCTGTTAGAAAATAAATTTAGTGAATGAATCAGTATTATTAATAAATTATTAATTTTTATAAATAAATTTAAATCTCGAAACACGTCTGATTTATAAGTGCCATACGATTCATTATAAAATATATATATATATATATATATATATATATATATCTACCATTACAAGTATTTTAAAGATTTTGTTATAGATATATCTTGATTGTGCGTGTTTTTTTTTTTTTTTTGTTTTTTTTTTTTTTAAAAGTCGCGCTCAATTTATTGAGAACTCTTGAAATGAAAGATTGATGAAATCTTCATTTCAGATTTGCCAAAAATTAATTAAAAAAATTATGTTCGTTTTATATGTCAAAGGGCCTAATATTAAGACAAACAATTAATGAAACAATACTTTGATAATCCTGAATCGATCTTCGAATACTCAATAATTATGATAATTATTTATGACCTCGTTACTTTTTAATAATTAATGTATATACATATAAGTAATTTATATACGTAATAATATGTGTATGTTATATATATATATATATATATATATATATATATATATAGGTAATTCATTGTGTTTAATGATTATGTGAAGAAATTAACTTTCAATCAATATATAATAATAAAAAGTTGATGTTGATTTTACAGTTTTACCGATAACATGATAAAGTAGGCTTCGATATTAATTTAAAAATTATTATATAAATATGAGCACGTGTACTAATAACCAGACATTTTATGTAAGCAGAATTTATTAAGTGTCAAAGTAAAATACATGATTTAATGTTTAGTCGAATATTATTAAAACACTTTGAAATGAGTTTTCTCGGTGTAAATGAATATTCTTTATCGCATCTAATGACGATCATACATTGACTGATATTTTTACTTGATAATAATTGAAAAATCCAAATACCAAAAGGTTAAAATGATTTCGTCACTTTTAAGTAAAATACCTAAAAGTTTCCAAGAAAACTAATCAAACTTAAGCGTTTACAATCAGTAAAATTGAAAATCGACAGCAACAATAATTAAATGACATAAATCTTTATCTAATTTAATATATTCTTTAAATATCTCAACAATAACTGTTATATAATGGTTTTTTGTTGCGCTTGTTGAGTTCATTCTATTCTCATTTTATCGCATTAAAAAAAAAAAAAATTCTAATCGAAATAAACAAGAATCTATATAGAAATAAACGTTAAAATCTGTGAGAACGCGAAAGAATGCAAATTAATTACTATACATAAAAATGACTTTAAAATAAGATTTACTTTAAGAGGAGCAACAAAAAAGAATTATTCTATGTTAACTTGCATAAATAAAATATAAGCGCAGTGATAGCTAACTAAATTAATTATATATTAAATATAAATAATATGTAAATGATATATTGATAAAGTTATATACAATATGTATGTACACCATGAATATACACCAAGAAATGTGAGTGAATTAAGTAAATGTAGTGATTAATTAACGAAAGTTCGATTTACGTATAACGGAAGAAAAAATATCAGCTGGCAATTTTCTCCATTCTTATTTTCTTTGTTGTTGGTGACTAAAAACGGAAAAAATAAAATAATACTAACAATGTTCAATCAGTGAAATTACGAAATTATGAAGTCGCATGAAACTGAATCTTTATTTGTTTATTTGAAAATAAAAACATATTATGTGTTTTATTTAAAATAACATATTAATGAGTGGGAAACATTTTTTGTTTTAGTTATAATAATATTAGATTTAAATTTTCACTTTAAAACAATATAATCTGAAAAAAAAAAAAAAAAAAACGGAATTAACATTGTTATATTATTTTAATTCAATTGTATAATATAATAATAGTTATACTACTTAATACTAAATACTAAATTTTTAAAATGATATACTATTTTTGACTTACAATATCCTTAAGCGTTTATTTCAAAATCTGAATTTGTATATTTTAGGTGATAGGAGAAATCCTTGACTTGACGGGCAACTTTAAAATTTTTGAAAAATTCTAACATATATGAATTGTGGGAAAAGCCTTACTTCGCGTGTAAATTCCCTAAAACATACCGAGCTTATAAAAACGCCCTGCCATAAAACAAAATACAAATTCTCTCGAAGAACAAACATAAAACTAATAAAAACAAGCAAATTCTATCGGATTAGTATTCTTTTCGTTTTTTTTTTTTTTTTTTTTTTTTTTTTTTTTAAAATACACACATCTTCTATAAGATTTTAGTTGCATGGAACCAAGAGCAAGAAAATGAAAATGTGTTACAAAGTAATAGCTTGTATAAGTTTCAGAAAAGTGACAGGATAAATAACAGGATTAGGAGAAAAACGAAATGTTAACATTCGCAAGCAAAAAATTCCAAATATTTTTTTATAAAACTATCGGATTACCTGTAAGAGAAATATCACGAGAGGCGATCTATAATTTATTAAATTCTATTAAACTAATTTTCTTATATTATATTGGGAATATTTATTGTTAAATTTGATGATTTTTAATAATACAATTTATTAAAAAGACAAAATTTATCCAAATACCGTATATTAAAAATATAACGCCTCTATAAGATTTTAAGGAAAATATGTTCTATTATGAATTATTTTTAAAAGGAATAAAATATTTTCATAAATTTTTTTATATCTTCGAAATACTTTTGCGCCAACGATCACTTAAATTCAGAAATTTCTGTTCCTCAAAGTTTACCTTTACTACAAAGCACGGCAAAGTAAACCATAAAAAAAAAAATTAGAACGAAAATGATGTTATAGAAACAGTTGAAGTATAAAAGATAAAAATGTATATAAATAAAAAAAATATAAACAAAATATAAACAATACGATATTCCTAGAACGACATTTTACTATAAGTCGTGATGTTTATAGAAAGGCCTTTTGTTTCGTAAGTTATAATAAAATTTAAAAATACAACATAAACAGCTGAAGTACGTCATAAAAATAACAAAGGATAAATTTTAATAAAAATATGCGGGTATAAATATGGTGCAAATGTTATTATAAAAGTAGCGTAAGATATTAATTAGATGAAGAAAAAAGTGAAGGATACATGATTGAAATGTCTATTATGCGTATCTTTTTATTTGTTGAATACTGTTTAATGCTTACATTAATTATAAAACATATACAATTAATAGAAAAATGTAAGATATAATAATGATTCGATTATATTATAAATGAATCGCTGATATTTACGTTTTTTCTCTGTTGACAGTTGATTTATGTAAATTATGCTTATATATCATTTTAATGAGCAATGAGTTATTATTTTGAATGAATATAATATATTTTTATGTCTCGGAATGTAAATTTTTCTTGAATAAAATGACAATTATTACTTTTAATCGAACAATCGCTCAAATTCATCAACAATAAAATTTATCATTTTTATTTTTATTACAAATTTTAATTTATGACTGAGCTCAAATGGAAACTTTGTACTTGGCTAATATTAAACAATTCAACAGCCATTGTCGTAATTATTCGTAAAAATATAAATTCTTATAAAATTGACACTTTATAATACTAATATCGAACACTTGATATTTGTAAATAAAATTATTATAAATATTACTTTGCACATGTTGTATAATAAATGTTGCTCTTACTTAATAAATTATAGGAATAGTACAAATAAATATATTCTAATGCACTTTTATTGCAATATTATTTACAGAAAATATATACCAAATCTTTAAACTATTATTGTTTTAATATAAATGTTAATAATGTAATTTCGTCGGAAGCTTAAAATTGGTTAAGTTAAAAAATATAAACTCGATTAAAAAGAATTAAATATATAATTATTCACCTGTTAATTCTTGATTATTAACTAATGGATGTAAAAATGAGACGTGTTTGAAGATGCGCGATATAGAATATATGTGTCCTAACATATCCAAGTTAAATAATTAATGTCAAGCAAAAAATACAGTGGAATGAATAACATTTCACTGTGCGAAGTTTTACATACAACGACTTTAATATGCCCACATCAAATAATATTCAAAATTTTAAGGAATTATTCATTTTTTTTTTTTATTGTTTCAATGAAAATTACTATTATAAATATTGATTGCATTATTGTTAAATTAAAGCAATTATATTTTCTCTATGCTATGTTACACGTAGGATTAAAAAAAAAAAATCTTTTTTTATGCAAAAGTTTATCGTTGGCTGTAAATTTTTAGTATAAAAAAAGAAAAAGGTTATCATCATATCTGTACATATGCATATTTAGTGAAAATGGGCTGTTATGTACAATATGGGATAACATCATTTTCATTGCCAAGATATTTTGCTAAAAGTAATAGACTTTGTTATACCGTTTCAAATAATTTTTTTACATTTCATGTTTTTATACAAATATGAAATATAAAAGCTATTTATTAGTTTGTTTTTTTTTTCTTACGAAACTTTTATTATCTAAGTAATCGATTAAGTATTTAATTAAAAATAAACGTTTAGATATTAATTCGTTCATAGAAGTTGCAAATAACAATACATGTTAAACGTTTATAAAAAAAGTGGGCAAAACGTTAAAACATGTTGCGTCTTATATCATTTTTAGAAAATCTTAATTACAACGAAAATGAAAAATACTAGCAAAAATTAAAAAGTAAGAAAAAAAAAAGGAATAGAATAATCTAAAAAGACGTTATACTTATGGAAAATAAGCTATTGAATTATTTCAGTTAAGATTTATATAATTAGTTAATTACATTATAAGTACCGATGAAAGTATTTTACGGAAAGTACGTTATTAACAATTTTTTATATACTTTGAATTATCAAAAATATTATTAATAAATGAAGTACATACCTGAATAAAATTAAAAAAGGAATATCTAAGAATTTAATTCATAATCTGCTATTCTCCATCTGAGTCAGTAATAATTGATCGTCTTACTTGTTAGATGCTTTGGAAAATTTTGCTATCGGAAGAAATATTAATAAACTCAGAAATATTTATATTTAAAATCATATCTAAGAACTAAATCAGTTATCTAATAAAATATCATCGTTCAAAATGCTTGCATACTAACAAATATTGAAATTTATAGAAAATTATTATTAACTTAAGCATATTTAAAAAATTCATTTACCTAGAGAATAAAGATGTTCCATAATCTATTAAAATAATATATTATTAATAATAATTTCAAACAATCTTCAATTATTTATAATATAAGACATTTCAATTTTATCATTTGTAGGATATGAAATAAAATTATACTGATACATTGAAATATCGAATAATTTACATTGAAAAAATTTTAACATTTATTCTAAATTTTAATATTATAGCATAGTATAAGAGCATTATACTATAGTGGAAATATCTATGCATAAAATGTTATGCAAAAATATTAATAAAAAAATTAATATTATAAAATATATGTATCACTTATTTATTATAACATAAATGTATAAAAAAGAAAATTTTACATTTGTAATTTCATGTACATACATAACGCAAATATTGAAAGGCACACACGAGGCTAAAATGCAATGTTTCCATTATCACGATTTTTATTGTATAAATATTATTATTGTATCATTTAATAACTGGATATTAACTATTTGAACATCAAGTTTAAGAATTTGCTACAATTGACTATAATTCTCATATTCGAGCGTTTCTGTATTCGAATAAATTATTCAATCTATACTAGAATACCACTGGTTCTACACTTATGCTTCTTACATACTTCTATCTGAATAAGCCAATAGTTTCTTTCCATAAGGAAATAATTTATCATAAGAAAGATAATTTTTAAATTGGTTAATAGTGCGCGAACATTTTAATAGAACAATCGTATCCCTCGGAAAAACAATACACATATATATATGTGTGTGCGTGCGTGCGTGCGTGCGTGCGTGCGTGTGTGTGTGTGTGTGTGTGTGTGTGTGTATTATTAATTACTTAAACACTATGTATGATATAAATATACGATTATTAATGAAATATATATTAACATTTAGCAGTAATTTTATTAACTGCCATAGCTATATGTTATATATATATATATATAATTGTCTCAAAAATTTATTGCTAAATCGAAAAGATAAAGCTACAGGCAAATGATAGCATTATTGATGTAACAATTTACATAGCAAAAGAACAAATGAGTGAACACTAAATATTAAAAGATTATTTTGTTTTTATATGAATATCAACATTCGCTGTAAAAAAAATGTCAACAAAAGAAGAAATGTACTCAATAATACAAATTATACGTGTAATTTGTCTATGAAAAAAAAAAATAATATATATATATATATATATATGAAGTATAATTTAAGAAAAGCACAGTGAAATAAATATTTTAATGTTCAATAATATTAAGAAAAGGTCACACAGATATATAATATGAGATGTCTAATAAAACTTTCATTTTTAAATACTCGCTCCGATACAGCAAATAATAGAATATTAAAAATCACTAATAATATAAGCACGAAGATTAAATGATAAAGGGAAAAAAATATACATAAATATATTGTATAATGGCTCGAGTGGTTATATTATAAAATTAATAAAATAAGAGATAATGTTCATAAGAACACCTTGGCGATTAGTGCACATGTGCACAAGAACAATTGCTCATACTTTTCCTTCGTTCCTTCGATTTAAGAGACTAATAGCTTTTTACTATCTATTCAGTTTTTCGCAAATCTGGTAATCAAATGCCACATTCGCTGTATTTTATGCGACGCATGCTGTTATATTATATGTAAGCGCGAGTTGCGTGATCAACGAGTGAATAGTTTCATATTTATTGTATTTATACGCGAAATATCGTCGAGGTGTCCTTAATTTAAAACGAAAAAAAAAAAGAAAAAAAAAGGAAAAAAAAAAGAAAATAATAATAATAAGGTAACGAAAAGGCGAAACTTTCTACGTAACAGGTGTATATCTATAAATTTATGAATAAACTTGATTTTTGTAAAAATAATACTTGTATTTATTATTAGCACCTTATTATTAGAAATTAATTATTATATTAACAAATATACATTAAGTAAAAACTGTTGAAAAGATTTATATAGAATAAATTTATATAGAAATAATAAGATAGAATTTTCATAACTTTCATCAGTGCTGGGAATAAATTACTTTCCGTATTCTAGGCATTATTGGAAAGTAATTTAGGTGATGAGAAACATCGATATCATTCATCTGAAATTTAATTCACAGTAACGTGAGTATATATACATTTTTTATCATTTGTTCCGAATCCTATTAAGTATATTTTTACGAGTAATAAAACAGTTATGAAAATCATATTCAATATTAATCACAATACCAGTATACGTATTAGTCCAATTAATTATCTGCTTTATTTGACAAATTACAATAAAAGATCTTCGTTCGGACCGCAACTAAAATCTCTCAAACCTTAAATGATGTGTCTTTATATAACCAAGAAGTGCGTATAAATTCCGTAATTATACTCATTAACGCCATTCCATCCAAATCTTAAGTAATGAATTCTCCTTTACATTCCACAATTATACAACTCGCTAAAATTCCTTTGATATACTCTGTCTTATATTTTTCATACGAATAAACACATATGTTTTATGAATGTCATGTAAATGTGAATATAACATTTTCAGAAATGAAAAAAAAAAATGTTTAGTATAATTTTTAGATAATTTATAGTTTTATTGAATATAAGCGATTTCCGCATTGTTTCAAACTAGTGTTCAATAAATTAAATTGTGATTCTGCGAAATGATATATGTATTGTAATTTAATTTTCGCACATTTCAACAAATTCAATATTATTATAGAATTTTATTTTAACGGAATAAAAAATATCTTTTGATTGTCGCCCTTGAATTTCAAATAACAACCTATGGAGTATCATTTTCCTTTACTTATATTTTTATGCTTAATACAAAGTAATATTTGCCTGTATATTATATTGAATATAACATTCAAATTTTTATTGAAATATTAACTATAAATAACTGTAAATTTGAAATATTAACTTAATACCAATTTTTTTACGTTCTGTTCACTACAATTTTTATTAGTAAGAAAATTAAAACAAAAAACGTAAGCGTGCACATGTATATGCTATAATAGAAGATCATAAGATTTTAGGAAAATCATGAAATTAAAATCAATTCGATTATATCTTTTGTTTTCAATTTTGAATTTGCATATCTGATTCGTTCGCCTTGATTAACCTCAATCAATTTATTAATTAAATGACATACATTGCTAAAAGAAATTTTAGAATATTACCAAATTTCTCTAATATGCTGATAGTTTCTTTTAAAATTTTATTTAATAAATTTCATTTAATTAAATTGTCAATTAAAATAACTTTAACTTTAAATAACTTTAAATAACTTATAGAAAAGAAAAAAAAATTGCTTATTATTCATTTATAGAAACTGTAAATTGACGCATAACTAAATATTTTTCATTATTAATGTCAAAAACAAATTGATCATCAAAACAAGTAACACGCTTTCAAAAAAAATGTCTAAAATAAAGAATATCTAAGTAATTATATTGTTAATACTATTATGAATAATACAATTGATAACTAAGCATATGTTATCAAAATTTAATTTACTTTTCGCTATTACAATAGTTTTTTAGTTTAAATTTAAGTATTTTAATTTTAATAATAAATGAGAAAATAATTTAATTTCAAATAATAACATTTCTATTCATTAACAGAATTCAATTCAATAACAATTAATAATTTGCTAAAAAAGAAAACGATTAACATCATATGTATACATGTAAGTTGGTAAATTACATAATATATTAATTCCATAGTTATATGGTTCGAAATTTATACATCATCGATTCATTTATTTCTGTTTGTAAAATATTAAATTACATATTAAAATCTAAATATAGTAATGTTGTTTATTTTTAAAGCAAAAGCTACTTAAATTGATCAATTATCCTTGATATAACTCTTCCATTTTCTTTTAATTAGAACTATGCACCTTATTAATAATGTACAATTATCAATTTTTTAATTTCAACAATGTTTATTAGCATTTTATTTTATATTTAGTTGTTGGCAACTATAAACATTCAGACTTATTAGCCACCAATTCTTCCATTCAAATTTAATTCGGTTAATCTGTCAATTGATCATTATCAATAAATATTTAAGTGACTGTGAAACCAATTATAAATTGCTCGGTTGTGCTCAAATTCCTCTTAATTTCCCTATCTAACCAATAGAAAACACTTTTCACATCATATCTCTTAATATTTCCCTCGCATATTTTCATGAATACTCCTACACGCGTATCCATCAAACTACCGAAAGCACTTACCACGTTCTACGAGATTCGTCTCCATCTATCTAATCGACGAAGGATTTTCCATTTCTCTTTACTCCTTCTTTTTCCTCATGTAGATATTATTTTTAAAGAGACGCAATTGTTGAGCGGATATGAAATCGTGAGCTCAAAGTAATTTCACGACAGATCAATTTTAGCACTTTTCGATGAAAATAAATGGCCGGAAAATAAAAAACAAGTATGTTTGATGCAAAAATTCTGATAATTTGCTTCGGAATAATCAATGTAAAAATTATCTTCATTTTCCATTCTACTGACCATTATATTGTCAAAATAACCTGAAACCTCAATGACCTCGATCTTGTTCATGAACAAAGAATTGCCGATACTTATACTACTACTACTACTACTAAACAAAATCTAATGTAAATTCTGAAAAGTTATTTTTAACAATAAAATTCTTCCTTACATTTAAAAGTTAAACTACGTCTAATATATCTAATAATCTAGTATTATATATCATAAATACATTAACGCAATACAATCATAATAATTACGATTACTAATTATAGTCACATTTTATTACATATTATTTCCTTATATCATTTTTTTTATTGGCATATTATAAATGTCATTATGATTTAATAAGAACCATAATAGCAAACAAGGATTTAGTCGAAAAAATCTTATCTAACTAATATAATATAAGAAATATAATGTTAATCATGAAATAAAATATTTATGTATTATTATATTGGTTAAATTTGGTTTATAAAATGAGTTAGTTTATAAATAAATATATAGAATAATATTACTATATACTTATGATATATGTAAGAAAAACTTATTGGTAATACATTTCATTTTATATAAATTATAAGCTTAATTCTTACTATTCTTCATATTTTCTCAACTTTGATTCATCGACAATTAATATCTCTCCCCCTCCCGGCACCCTCTGTATGCCTATAAAAAAATGAATTATTAAAATAGAAAAAAATAAATGACGAAAAAAAAAAGAAAAAAGAAAAAGAAAAAGGAAAAGTAATAAATAATATGAAGATGTTTTTTTTTTTTTAAATATACTCATCTGAACTGGAAAGTTCATTTATAATTAATATTATTTACTTCAAGTCATTCTTCGTTTCTCCTTTTGTTTGTCCTTAAAAAAAAACTTTTGTAAAATGTAAAAAGTAAAAAGATAATTATCAAATACATCGTAGTATTATTTCTTTATGAAAACTTTAAGTTTTCTTAATTCCATTTAAAGGCAATATATTTACGAAGAAATAATAATAATGAATGTTCTACTGAAATTAATTCAAATGGAAAGTCATCGACCAATCCTGTCTCGGCGTTTGTATTGCCTCTCACGCATTAGTGCACTACATCCGCCCTTTAGCAGTATATGTTTCGAGATATCCTAAATAATTAAAAAGATATTAATTAGTATCAAGACTCAGACCTCTTGTTTCATTCTCAATTATTAAGCTTTCAAGTCCTTGAAAAACATTCATATCTATATGTACTTCGTTCTTATAATAAACTCTAAAAGCGATTGTAAAACTTTTCTACAAAGATTAAATAAACATTAACAGAAACTTAGAGTTTATATTCGTATGAATAAAATACTAGAGCAAATGATATATTAAGAATTATCAAAAACATTAAATAACAATGAATGACTTCTAATATAATAAAATTAAACAAAACTAGTGATACAATGAAATAAATTATTATTTTTATACATAAATTATTTGTAATATAAAAATTAATTACAATTAATTATAGTTATTACAATGATTATAAATAAATTATAAGTATTAATAAGTCGATTATTAATTATAAAAACATTTCGATGAAATGATAATTAATTTAATTGCAAAAAAATTAAAATCAATATAATGTATAAAGAAAGATAATAATTTATTTTTAAGTTAAACTTTGTTTTCTATTCGGGAAAATAAATTATAAAATTGCATCAACTCTGCGCGACAAAGATGGAATATTGGTAAAATGGAAAATGACAAAATTATCGTAGGAATGATTCGCTTCACTATATATTCAATGGACCAAATTGTTGCATTAATAATTGCCACAAACACACGCGCGCGCACACTCACACACACACACACACACACACACACACACGAACACACACACGAACTCACACACACACATACATACATACATATATATATATATATAAATGTATAAATGTATAATTCCGAACACCAGTTTAAATAATAAATGATATTTAATATAATAAAATTAACGATTTATTTTATGGTATAATACAATATTTTTGTAAAGAATTTATTCCTCTTAATGTCGAAATAATGATCGGCAAATCTTAATAACTGATATTATGAATCTATCTGATCTGATTATTCAATCTATTTGTATTAATTTCAAATTTAATGCACTGTGTTTGCAAATTTAAAAAATCCCATACTTCATACTCGGATGATGATTTCGCGTAAATTTTTATTGAATAAAATTTAAAGAAAAAAATAATGAAAAAACGAATTTAAAAAAAATATATATATATATATATATATACACATAAAATATGATAAGCTGAATTGAAGATATTTTTTTTCAATCTAAAACATCATAAAATAATATATTTTTACATAATAATATTGATGAAACTTATTGTGGGATACGTTAAACAATATGAAGAGAATTATTTATTATTCAGATTAATAAGAAAGCCACAATAAACCGTCATATTTTTTATTTATAGGTACGTACTTGTACACGCACTGTTTAAAATAGTTTTCAAATTTTACTTTATTTTCTCTTTATAAAATAGAATGAATAGACAATTTCATAGATTTAAAGAGTACATTATTTATGTACAGTCCTTAGAGGTAAGTATGACTATATGCGAAGATAAATTGTTTTATTAGCATGTAGTATTCGACATCCTTTAAGCCACATATGGAAGGTACGTCATTTTATATTTATAATAATACTAAGTCTAGCTTTATTCAAATGCATATTTCAAGTATTCTATTTGACAGCTTTGGACATTTGTAAATGACGGTTAAGTCGATTTTGAATTAATCATTTCTAATCAGCATAAAAATATTCATAAAATATCATTTTATTTAACGAGTATGACAACATTAAATTCGTCTAGAATTTAATAAGCAATAATTGTCTTACGGCAACCTTAACTTATCAAATTCACAATTTTATGAATTTATTTAAATTAGGGCAATTATCTTAAATGAAAGCAACGACATCTCATATTATTAGATCGTTGACGCTTATGCGTCAAATAACTCATCTTATTGATCTTATAAATTATCATTAAACGCTTTGTAAATGATTCGTAAATGTTTCTACATGATCAGCAAAAATAGGAGGATGATAAAATATTTTTTCGATAAAATTCTACTCGTTTAAATAGATATATATATTTATATATCGGTCTTAAGATAACATACGTGTCAAGCTTTATACAATCATTGAATTAAATTAATTGCTCCTTACCAAAAATATTTCACCAAAAATATTACGAAAATTTCTCGTTTTATAGAAGAAATGCTTTTCGTGATTTTTCTTTTCCTTTTGTATGTATATATAGTTGGTCGATATACAATTTCTTATCGTTAAATTTCAATCCATGGTGAAGTACATAAAGACAAGAAGACTCTATATATATATATATATATATATATATATATATATATATATATATATATATGATTATATCGGCTTGTTGTTTATTTGTAAATAAAAAAAAAAAAATAAAATAAAAAAAAAATACTATTTACATTGCACAGATTTATCACCAGAGCCTCTGGCACTAGCTTCGATCGATCGTGGCGCTCTCGGGACGAATGTGTGCTTACAAGCGCCGCGAGACGATCTGCAACGCCATTTTTTACCAAAGAGACGAGCGCGAATCTCTTCTTTTTGTTCACACATTTTTGTCTATTACCGCTTACAACAGTTATGTTCGCATTATTTTGTTAAATTTTTCGCTCGGCTTCTCGTAAAAACGATCACATATTGGTTACCTCTCATCGACACTTGTTCTCTTAATAACTCTTAACTATTATATTTCAACGTTATTGAAAAATATAGATGTTTTGACGGTGGAAAAATACACGCGGCAGATCAGACACATAACTTCACTCTTATCCCGTTTATTCCGTTAATTTGGTCTCTTTTGATTCACGAGGAGAGTTATAAATAAAAGTGCTAAATGCGGAGCAGCAGCAATATTACGAAGCGAAGACGATAAATTCGGTTTTAACATACACCTTTTTGCTTTCTTAGTCTATATACCTAATCAGATATAAAGTGTAATTTGATTTATTATTTATTATGAAGAAGCCGTAAAAGTCCTGCTTTTACTGCTGCGCTCTTTTGCGATACTGAATTGTAAAAGTGAATTCTGAAATGAAAAGGGCGGCGGTGGGAGGGGGAGGCGGGGGGAGGAGGAGGAGGAGGAGAGGGGGGGGGGTTAAGACCTTTTGCTCTATTTGCTAAGCACGATACGATAGAAATGCCCTTGTACAATGTTTTGCAAATTGATAAGTCGATGGCATTCCAAAAAGTCATTCATTCTAAAATACGCAAATGAAAAACTTAATTATTCTAAAGTCGTTGAACAGCTCGGATAATTCCCTTAACGATAAAAGCGGCTAGACTAAAATTATTTTATCCCTATGTGCTTCTAATAAGCAAATAAACATTACAATCTAAGCTCTAAACACAACAGACAGCAAATGTCGCGACAAATGCCGCAATTTGACATTCTAGCAGCAACGGCACAGCCATTTCCCGATTTCTCTCCGTTCAGATCCCGGAACCTCCACAAAACAGATCAATTACATCCTGCGAATTAATTATCCAGGACTATCGTATCATATTTCACGACCCTGTTAAGAACAACACAAACAACATTTACAATAACACATAATTACGCACATTGACGAACGCGAAGCCGTCTTCTTCCTGTTAAAGGGCACTACAAGCCTCTTATTATTATTATTATTATTATTATTATTATTATTATTATTATTATTATTATTATACGGGCTACGATTAAGGAGACGCTTTGACAGATCCATTTCGACGAGCTCAAACTCGGTTATCCAGTATGGTATCTTCCCAATTAATATCTTCCCGAATCCAATATTAAGCAACAAGTCCCAGACAAGCAGTTAGCCGACCCGAACCTTAAATATTGGATTCTATGTGTAATCGCGTGCACGAGCAATTTTTAGAAATTTCCGCATCTCCTTCATGGCAGAAGATCCGACAGTCTACGTCCGAATTCAACATACGAAGATTCAAGATCCTAACATTCCATATCTCTTTGCACTTCTCGATTAGTAATTTTCATGCACTGTGCAGGCGATTACTACTTACTCGACTTATAAACAATACATTCTACATCATTTCCATCTCCTTTATTCTCATCAAATTCATCATTTTGTATTCTAAAATATTGATAATATAGATTAGCACTTGCCTTTAAGCAATTATTACAAAAATTTTTTTATTTTGCGAATTTTAGAATGAACTAAAATCACCATCTAGAATATCTTATCGTTATAGGTGTGTGAAATTTTGCAAGCTTTGTGAAAACTTTATGATTAAAATATTGCAAACAATAGGTACATTTAGATTTTCACGTTAACTTAACAATTTTAGTTTACTCTTGTCTAATTAAATAAAATTAAATAAAAACAATGATATTGAATTTATTTATACAAACAAACACATACATGCATACACAAGCACGCAGGCACGCAAACATCGCACACACATACAACGCGCGCGCGCACACACATACACAGACACACACAGAAACACGCACAAAACATTGTGCAGGCGTACGCACATATATATATATATATATATATATATATATATATATATATATGCGCGCAAGCATGTATTAGTTAGTTAGCTAGTTAGTTAGTTTGTGTGTGTGTGTGTGTGTGTGTGCGCGCGCGCGTGCGTGTATGTATGTATTATATTTTTAACCAAATAATGCATTAATAATATTTAATTTATGTCTATATTTGACTTACATCATATTTTTAAGATTATCTCACTTCAAACTTTTCTTAACTCCTTCTATACATTTTATACAATGTAGACTTACAAAAAGTATTGCATATTGCAATTCTATTGAGGAGCGACATTGCCACAATTTTTAAATATCGATTCTTTATAAATGTGTAAAATGTTCGAAAATTGTAATGACAACCTTCTAATATCTATCATAAAATATACAGCTAAAAAAGCATTCGTGTTGAGGCCGAATTTTGCTTAACAACGAACGCTAACTTCTCACAATTCAGTGACACTTGCATTTGTCTCTCGAATTTTATTATGCTCTCTGTTTAATGCAGCAGCAACTTTTTACGATTCAATATTTCCTGCGAATAAGTATTCCCAAAGAGGTCTAATGTAAGGAAAATACAATGAACAAAAAGAACAAAAACAAAAAAATGCATTTCCTCTATTAAAAATACCTAATGAACAATGATCGATTAAGAGACAAGCTGCATATACTTAATTACTTGTAATTGAATAAATAATCCAAAGATATAAAACAACGGATACAAGTTCGAATAAGAAAAGTGACGGAGGACGATGATAGAAGGGATGAGTGCATCATAATGTTACGCTGACTGGAAGAAACTTAGCTTTTACACTTCGAAGATCAATGACAAAATATGACGGAAAATTGGCGACGCCAAAAAAAAAACGGTATAAACAAAAAACAAAAGAGAACAAAAGAATTTAAAAAAATCAACTCAATCGCAAATTGATTTAAAGGCTACGTATTTGTCCTCCGAGTGGCGAGTGCATAGAAAAAAATATGTGATAGGACCTATCAAGAGGATCCTTGCAGGAATAATAATATCATTACTATCTAGATTGAAAATTATAAAAGGTAACACGGGAAATATGATTGTTCCAGAAATATTTATCTATTGATTTTAATCCATAGACCAAAGAACAGTGTTAACAAATCCTGAGGGGAATACTTATGTTTTTATGTTTTTAAGTACTCAAGGTGAATGTTCGCTAGTCGATGAAAAATTATGATATACTCGTTTTTTCCTTCTTTTCGCATAATAATATTTCGCGACTCGTAACATTAATTAATAATCTTGAATGACAAAACGATTGCAGAACTTATGATAAATATATAAGTTAAGAAGCAATTGATGAAACAAAATTGTTATTTACCAAGATTAACAAATAGAATCTGCGGCTTACCCCCCCCCTCAGCCACGCCAAAAAAAAACAAAAAAACACGATTTCATGAAACATTTATTCAAAGTATATTTTTATTTAATATTTGTTAAATTAAAATCGTTTTTAAAGTAACTCGATACATCGCCATTGCCAGTCATAATTAATAAATAAACGACTCGAGATAATCTTCGTACTTACAAGATTTACTTTCATACAAAGAACAAAAAGACCTTCGAATAACTTTGAATAATGAACGGTTGAACGATTTTCTCTCGCTATAGAAACTTTTACAAGTTCAACTTGCATTTTCTTCAAATTTTTCCCAAAATATCTCAATTTACAAATTTTACTTTCATTTTACAGAATGAGAAACGACTTATCGATCGAGTTAACCTCTTTTTTTTTTTCTTTTCTTTTTTTTTTTTTTTTTTTTTCTTTAAAGGTAACATCACCAAAAACGAACTGTTATATCCAAGACACAGTCCTTTCAATATTCACATACGTATTAGTCGAGTCTGATGGAAAGATCCTTTTTCATTCTCATCCAAAACTTTTTCAGCGATTTTTATCCATTGATTTTGTAGAAGAAAATTAATGAAAAGCGAAAAAGCGAAGATTGCAGACACTTTCTTACACGACAAAAAATTGATTAAAATCTCAAGCGTACTTTATACAATCGACAATTTTTCTTTTCGACGGCATGATCGCCTTTCTAAAAAAGAAACAATTCACTGCAGAAAAATCATTCCTTTCAATATTATTGCGCGATCGTTATAGAAGCTTCCGACAAGTTTTTTTTCCTTAATACGACGGATATATAGAAGCGACTTGTCAATCCAACACAACGCAAAAGTTCTATTTATACTACACAGCTTTATTGACACTCCACTCTTTTTTATAAATAAAATTTCGAGAAACGACTACTGTGTTCAGTACCTCGGGTACCTTCTTCTTCTTTTTTTTTTTTTTTTTTTTTTTTTTTTTTTTTTTAAACAAACATTTCTTTCATACTTAAAATTAATGTCATGCTTTTAATAATGTATAAGCGGATATGTACATAAAATGAAATTTCATCGTTACGTTTCGTTTCACATGTGCGTACAAACAAAAACAATACAAACATTTATAAAAAAAAAAAAAAAAAAAAAAAAAAAAAAAAAAAAATTAAAATAATAATAATAATAAAAATAACAATAAAAAAAAAACAGTTTTAAAAACATGTAAATTGTTAATAAATCTAAAGCAAATGAAGATTTTCTTCAAATTATTTTATCATTATCTTTGTGTGCTTACTCATTATAAATGATATACCGAATGAATTGAAAAAATAATTAGTAAAATGAGAGCTGTATACGAAATAATGGTCCTTCCATTTTATTCACGCGCGCATTATTTGTCATTTCATCTTTCACAATTGAGGCTAAAGAAAAATCACATAAACAAAAGAAAAAAGCAAAAAACAAAAACAAAAACAAAAGAAATCACAAAGTAGGCGAAGCACTGAACAATACGTTTGTATATAAAATATAAAAGTAGATTGATAAAATTGTGAAATAATACAATAATAGTTGTATGATATCCTAATACCCTTAATACACCAATGCTGTTACAATAAGATACTATGAAAAGTATAAGAATAGTGAATGTCAAAGATTAATGTCGTTCAGTCTGTTACTTCTCTTGTTGAACACTCGTTGAATCAGAATATTATTTAAACTAAAAAGAGCTCTAAGGTATTATAATAATGGCCCGTATCTTATAATCAATCAGCTTCTAACATTGAATAAATATAATTATTTTAACAAATTTCACGTCGATGCACAAAATCATCTACGTTGAATAAAGAAATGTAATTTGATTATAGTAAATGTCAAGCTATTGTAGTATGAGAAAATAAGAAGAAAATAAATGTTGGTCTTGGATCATTTATTCGTACATTTGAAGTTAGGGTAATGATTGAAAAATTTATAGGAATAATAATAATATTTATTAAAATAATAAAATGATGAAAGATTAGCAAGATAGGACTCGGATGACCGTCACGGATCTAAGATTCTAAGATCATCGACATACTACTTGTCATGTGCAAAAAGTCTTTTGAAATTATTTTACGTGCTCCAGCACTAAGGATGTTTAGAAGTGAATTTGAAGAAGAAAGTATAGAAATTAACGCTGTAAGGAATTAGAAAGCAGAAAAGATCCGTATACAAGGAAAAAACACCGAGAAGTGCTTTTTTTGTTTTTTTTTTGTTTTGTTTTTTTGTTTTGTTTTTTTTGTTTCGTTTTTTTTTTTTTGTTTTTGTTTTTTTTTGCATCTTCGTTACCCTCTTCCCTTCACCGTACCACCATACATATTCCACGAGGCAAACATTTTTGCCAATAGTAACAATTTCTCGTCCGTTCGATTCGCAAACTTCGCGCATTCGTACAGTTTATTTGTCTCGCTCAGCAACAATCACTTTCTTATACTCTTAGCCAGCTCATTATCAATCGTGATTTTAATTTCAGATGCTTTTTGTCTATTGTGTTTGTTTCCTTACTCAGCGGTAAAGCTCATGTAAAAGATCCTTACGTCAGCTTTGCGCAATCGAGCCTTCCTGGCTCGAGAGCCTCTGCCTTCTGAAGAATTCGACTTGTAAAGCACTTCGGAACACTCGAAAAGAGCTTCTACATTGGACCACCGATAAAAGAAATTGTTGAAAAGGGAGGGATAAATGTAGAAATCGTCAAATGACAAATCTCGGCAAAGGACGATACTGCAGAATTGTCGGTGACAGACATACACGTACGTGTCGAGAGTAAGCCATTATGGTTAGTTTTTTTTTTTTTGTTTTTTTTTTTTAAATAATATGCGTGTAGTTACAACGGTATAATTACTTAACGGTGATAGGCGGAGCGCGCGCGGATGAGAGATTCTTTGGAAGGGTTTCACAGTGCTTCGCTTTTTCTTAATTCATCTTCTGTAAGTTCTTCTTCTTCTTCTTCTTCTTTTCTTTTTCTATTATTTCAGCTAATGTCCAGGGACGTTCATCGCGCCTCTTTCGCCGTTAGCTTCTCTATGAGCTCCTGCAAGGGAGCCAGCTCCCGTCGTTCAATCAGATTAAATTCCTGAAAACCACGAGACGCTCTTAATAACGAAGGAAAGTTACTTAACTAAGGAGTGGCATCATCCTTTTTTACGTAGACTCAATTAATAAATGAGTTAATTAATTTATTTATACAAATTATTTAAAATTAATGAAATTAAGGTGTTTAATTAAGATCTGGGAATTAGCATGAAATGTTCTTGTAACGTTTCTGCTTCACTGGCATAAAGCTGTATACAAGTATCATTTAGTATAAGCCGTTGTATCTTTTCGCATAATACAAATGCTGGAATACGTAAACTGATTTTTGTATGTTCATATCAGATAATTTTTGTTTTATTTCATTAACAGACATGTAAATTGACACTTTCATAAATTTACTACTAATAACTACATTAATTATTAATATTATATACTAAATACTAAAATTTTTTAATAGATATATGAAATATTTTATTTTATTCTCATTTCTAATTTTATTCTCATTGTATATTAAATTTTCCCAAAACTATTTTCAAATCAGTCAACTTTAAATCCCACATTAATGAGACATAACTCGTTACGTACCTGAACAAAGAATATAAAGTGTTTGAAAGAAGTATTTAAATGTGCTTCTTCGCCAAGCTGAACAACTTCGCTAAAATGTTGATGATAGATGTGTGCATAAACTCGAAACAGTCGTTTCAATATTGTCTTTGCAATTGAAAGAAAGTTTTTTGGAAAAGGTACACCTAAAATGTTACAATCCAGACACTGTATTCTTCTAGTTTATGTATAAAGATATCGGACAAAAGTATATTACCAATTTTTGAAGGAAAAAGTGTCTCGTCATCCAGCTGATCTTGCACCCATGTCATCAAATAATCAATGTACTTAGGCGCTGAACACTTAATGGGTTTCTTTACCGTGTGTCCGTCAGCCCAATGATATTCATATTTTGGTCCAGCTGACATAATTGGACAGCTATCTTCGGTGCAAAATTCTGTGATAGTTCCGTACAACATATTTATTTGATTGAAGAAATCTACAGCTATAAAACAAATTTCAATATTATTTTCATTCTTAAATAATTCTATTAAATGAAATGTAATGTTAAAGTCAATTAAAAATTTCTTCCTCTTCCCTTTGCCTATTTTTGCATTAATATACTTTGATTTAATTTTTTTTTTCAATACATTCTCATATAAAATAATTTATATTTCAGAAAATTGTTCAAAACAAATAGATGATTCTTATGAAAAATGAAAATTTGAATTAGAGCTTTACAATCGTCTGGTAAATATATTTATATTGTGCTATCATATCTTTATTATTAATGAATTTATTCCTAAACTTTTATTCTCATTATCAATTATCTTATTTTATTTTTATTATTATTAGCAAACTCTCTAATTCAATATTTCTAATAGCATATACGGAATTCTGTTAGTGCTATTATAAAAAAAAAAAGCTTGTCTTATCGTATGATAAATACATAGAATGAACTTTTTCCAGAAAATTACTTTTAGTATTAATAAAAATTGTCCAAATGCTAATTATTTTATTCGCAAATAATTTGATATAAGAATCAGCACTACTGTATTTAATATTTCTTATAGATATTAACGTATTGTCGTACGCCGCCTTTCAAACTGCTATTCCATATGTTCCAGTCGCAATCGATAAAGCTTTAAAATATTACTAATTTTACTCACTATTAACAGCAACCCATTCGTTTAAGTCTTCTCCTTCCGGAAGCATAACAGCCAGACGAAGGTTTCCTGATCCCAGAGTAGCAGCTGCATGTTTCATTAAGTCATACTGATGAGTTCCTTCTGGAATATTCTTCTTTGGCTTAAAAGTCTTTGAAGAACGGCTTCCACTACGTAAAATAAATCGTCTCAGCATTACCAGAAACATTAAACATTTAATAAGTATCTTCCCTTGCTTTTTTTGTAAAACAGATTTCGAATATAATATCTATAATGTAAGCAGTTTAAAATAAAGTTGCAAATCTTTGAAAACATCTCTCACAGAGAAAATCAAAGATAAATAGTACCCAAGTCTGTACAAGCGCGTCAGCTCTCTCATTTCATCAATTTAACTGACATAAGTTTCGGTCTCAAAGAAGGTTATCAGTTCATCACAAGTGGAACAGCCGTAGATGAGAAAACTTGTGTATGTATTTATTTTTTCTCTTTTATCAAGAGGGTAAAAAAGTATTCTGCTCTATTTAAAATCATGTAAATAACAAAGGCAGATAAGTATAGAAGGACAGTAATTTTTAATATAACCTTATTTCATTTCCTCTACAGGAAATACTGAATTATTGATGAACAAGTTAAAAATGATACCATAACATATTTTATTTAAATGATAGTCAAAAATTATTTCACTTTTAATAACATATATTTTTCATTTGCATAAGTAAAGCAAAACAAATTAAATTTAGTTGGTTTTGACAATTGGTATTGAAAATTGATAAATAGCAGGAGTTCCTTTGATTAATTTTTTTTTTTGTTTTCTTTTTTTTTTATCAAAATTTGTAATTTTTAAGTATAAAATATATAAGATTAAAGACCATTATATAATCACCAATGATGTCATTAATTTTAAATGGTCTATTTTTACTTAGTAATGATACACTAAGTACATTTATGTTTATTCGATGACATTAAAAATGTAAAGATTCTTAAATTGAAAATTATGAAAGAAGCTTTTGTCCCTGTTAATAATTATTTTATTTATAAATATATTTCTACTAAATCAGAAATAAAGCTATGGAAAAAAAGAATACAAAATTGTGAGTCAGAATACAAAACTTGAGATCACAGAGAAGAGAAAGAAAGCTAAACCCGGCTAATTTTTAATACAAAACTGACAATTCCAATAAGTACTTAAATATTCATTAAGTTTAATTTATTTTATTAATATCATCATTCCTTATTAGTTTCTTTATTAAATTACAAAATTAAATATTTTAAAATAATTGTTGCAATAAATTTGTACAATTGTTGAATTTCAAAAAAGCTCTTTTATAATATTATGAAATTATAAAGACAGATGTAAATAATTCAATTAACTAATATTTAACAAAAATTAGATATCAAAGTAAAAAGATTAAAAAACTTTAATCACCATTGCTTGAATCACAATTGATTTAAATAACGTGAAAAGTGTAATAAGTTTAAATGAAAGTGAAAGACTTTAAAAACTTTTTTTTTTTTTTTTTTTTTTTTTTTTTGAGACGGAGGGGATTCTTTTTCACGTCACAATCGTACATAGAATAGAAAGCAAAGAATATAATTCACGTCGAGCGCACACGTAAACTCAGGTCAAGAACCTAGAGAGAGAGAGAGAGAGAGAGAGAGAGAGAGAGACAAAAGAACTTTGGAGGCTCGATTATTTTTCGCAGACGATAAATTCATTATTGCGAGAGAGAGAGAGAGAGAGAGAGAGAGAGAGGAAATGTCTATAAAAATCACTGTATTGCGTTCCTTTTCTGAGCACTCGTGCAATTTTTCTCGCTTTCTTGATTCAATTCCCAATTAGAAAGTCTCTCGGTAATTCTCATTGTTTCATGTCTCTTATCAGACGTAATAAAATAATAAAATAAAAAAGCACGAACAATTGTCTTTGATGAAAAAAAGCAACGGGAAGAGGATAGGTGTCAGAGAAAGCGAGAGAAAGAGAGAGAGAGAGAGAGTGCGTGTGTGTGTATGCCTGCATGCGCGAGGGAGAGAGAGAGAGAGAGAGAGAGAGAGAGAGAAAGAGCGAGGGGGGGGGGCAGAAATAAATAAGACTAAGCCGTTGCAGGCAAATACGAATCCAAAGTGGACAGTATCAATTCAATTCGTATCAGTCTACATTAGCCTGTTTGCTCCTTTTATCCCACTAGCACCTTTCCTTTCTCTTTTCTGACTTTGTTTTTCGCGAGCGAAATTTACCAGATGAAAGGAAGGCAGGCAATGGTCGGTGCGGCGTGGCGGACAGTGACGAGGTGTCGAAGGGCATGGGGAGGGAAAGGGACGAGGAGAAACTCGAGGAAGAGAGTTTAGGATGTATGGACGATGATATATACAGACAGTCAGACAGACAGACAGACAGGTAGGTAGGTAAGTAGATAGGTAACTAGGTAAGTAGATAGGTAACTAGGTAGGTAGATAGGTAAGTAGGTAGGTAGGTAGGTAGGTAGGTAGGTAGGTAGGTAGGTAGGTAGCAGGCAGGCAGGCACGTACCCAAGATCTCGGAAAAACAAATTAAGGCCTAATAGTATTTGAACAAGAGGGCTATGGGGGTATTGGGATGCTCGGGTGCGTCTCTAGACGACGACAAAACACAAAACTCACAAGAGGAAGCTCATCGTGACGGGAAGGCGGCCGAGGAGAAGCGATCCGGGCAATTGCCGCGCTCTACGTCGTCGACGTCGTTGCTGGCCACTGGTGGCACTGCTGTGTGCCGCATAAAAGGGGAGCTGACCAAGCAGCCGAACGGGACAACAGCAAGCGGAGATCGGGGGCGCGCGTAGCCCACGGCAGCTCGCGAATAGTCTCGCTATCTTGCCCGTCCTTAGCCGCGTCTCGTCGTCCTCGTCACCGTCGCCGTCGCCGCAGCTGCAGCCGCCGCAGCCACCGCCGACGCCGCCGACGCCGCCGTCCTTAACCTCGACTTTATTAACGAAAGCTCGAGTGATGCTAATGCCGCCGCTATTGCTACTGTCGTCGTCTTCGTCGTCGTCGTCGTCGTCGTCGTCGTCGTCGTCGCCGTCGTCGCTGCTGTCCCGTCGCCGCCGCCACCGCCGCCGCAGCCGCCGCCGCCGCCGCCGCCGCCGCCGCCGCCTTCTTCTTCTCTCCTCTCCTTTCTTCGGAGCTCGCGCGCGCGGCAGCCGTCTCAACGAATTCGTCCAAGCATATAGACAACGTGTGTGACGCACTCTCTCTCTCTCTCTCTTTCTCTCTCTTATTCTCCTTCACGAAGGTGTGCGCACGACCTGCGTGTCCGCCTCGGCCGTCTTTCTATCCTGCACTAGGAGGAGTGCGCACACCTCGGCGGCATCGACTCTGCATATTCCCCGTGATCGCTTAGCTCCGTCTCCCTCTACTAGCGCTTGCGAATGACGTCTCGTTCCCTCTATCTACTCTCTGCCCCCCCCCCCTTCGCTACCACGCACACGCGTACGCCACTCCAGCTCGCTCTCGGTCTCTCTCCATCCCCCACCCCACCTACCCACCCACTCGACCGCCTAACCCCACTCCGCTTCTCGCGCCATTCGTCGTCGTCCTCCTCCTCCTCCTCCTCCTCCTCCTCGTCTCTCCAGACTTCATTTGTAGGTGTACGGTAGTCTCGATAACCGAGAGTCTTTCTGTGTGCGTGTTTTCATTGTTGTGTTATGTCGGTTTTACACCGGTCGACACTTACTTCGCTTCCTACAGCGTTAATAAATGAACATGCCCGAATGTTTTGTCACCGCGTGGATTATTAATCGCTCGGCAAACCGATTCCATTACGTATTTGAAAAAACGCATGAGTAAAGCGCAGCATTTTTCACGTTTGCGCGATACGATACGAGCCAAGTGGACTTGACTTCGAGAAGGCGACTTTAAATACCTTCCGCTTGTTTTTAACGTCATTGTTAAATTTAAAAGCACAGACTCCGTGTCCGACGTATTCGTATTTACCTGCTTATCGTAGGCTTATTCGCCGGTGGCTGGCTGCATGGGTGGACCCATTATTATCATTATACGATTTCATTTTGGCATTGATTGAGAATTACGTGTAATAATACCTGTAATATACCTAACTTAACGAGCTATTACGCGCTGCTTTATGCATATTGTCGCTAATAGTTGACATAAATTATTTTATGATTCATGGTTATGAGATTAAGGATACGATAAATTGACACTTATATTAAAGATTATTTATTGGCTTTGTCAACTAGCGGTATAATAAATTAACAAAACGCTAATTTGGGCATTATTGACTTAGCCCAGATTTTACCTGAGCAAGCTCATCTGATAATCGCTAAGCAAGAGCTTAACTAAAGTCACACTGACGTTAATGAAATTTAAGCGACAATTTAACAATATGTCATGGTGATATATATTTTGACGACGAATGAACAATTCCAGCAAGAGCCTTTTGACTCTGCGCCCATTTGAAATTAAAATTTATAAATTATTATCGAATTTAGGGCTGCAAAAAAGAAAACAAAAAAAAAAAATTTGAAACGCGAACAAATTTGATTCGCCAAATTGTTATAATTATTAGCATTTACATTAATTAAAATTATTTATAGAACATGCGAGTATTATAAGTTGACTTACGGGGAAAATAAATTAAATCGGCCAAGGACAAAAAGTAAAATCTTATAAATTATGCAGGCTAATCCAATTAATAAGACACGTAAATGAAAGTAAGACATAGATAAAAAATTAATATTACTAAAATTAATTAATATTACGGTTACTATTCGATATATATAAAATAAATTTTTTATTGGTTTTTCTTTTCTTTTCTTTTCTTTTCTTTTTTTTTTTTTTTTTTTTTCGTTTTCATGTGACAACCATAGAAATTGAATGGGAAATTAGCGCCACAAGATCTAGGAAAGATCTAGATAAATTGGGAATCTCGAATTCTCGTTATAAAATATTAATCAAGTATTTATCTGTATTCACCCGCTATAATAGTATTTTTTTTTAGCTGAACAAGGAAAAAGATAAAGAAGAAGAAGAAGAAGAAGAAGAAGAAGAAGAAGAAGAAGAAGAAGAAGAAAAATCGCCTATGAATTCATGAGCGTATAATTTCCAATTTTACACAAACTTTAAAGCTATGATTGTTGCATAATACACGTGTGCCCTTTAAACATGCAAAATTATGTTAAATTTAATGCTTCTCTTATTTTATCAATTTGTATTTGATTTACTCCTCACCAAATGACTGATTATTATTATTGTTATCATGTATTTATTTAATGTTTTATTACATATTCTCTAAAAAATAAAATTTGATCACTCGTATGATCTTTTCATTTTTTTTTTTTTTTTTTTTTTTTTTTTTTTTTTTCCAAGTAAGACGATAAAGTGAGGTGTAAAGCGAACTTAGTTAAAAAAAAATAATCAATGTTTTTTTTTTGTTTAAGCAAGTACTATGTGGTTTCTTTTAGACCCCGAACTGGTGTTTGGTGTCATCGTCAACTATTGTATGACACTTGGATACTTTTTTTTCTTGACAGGATTCAACAATATCCATTCGATCTCTTATAAGCAAAGCTGCATAAATGTTTGCTTCTCGTTGATATTTCGAATATTAATATTTTAACTAACCAGTGGACGACAATCTTTATGCCATTGAATAAAAAAAAAAGAAAAAAGAAAAATGAAAAATAAATAACGACGATTCTTTTGTATAAAATTCGTAAATTTAAATAATGTCGTGCTATTATGATTACTTTTGTTAGCAAAAAATTTTTACAATCTATCTTATTGGCAATGATTAAATATTATCTTATAATACTCCTATCCTTTATAAACAAATGATAATTAACGGTGTATTATTTAGTGATTTTAATGTACTTTAGCTTGTGCCTAAAGATCTTATCCCGGCATTTAAGTTTAGCCATTTAAGTATGCCATTAAAAGCTATTTAATTACTTGAAAAGGTCACGATTAGTCATTTGATGTCGTTCACTATTGGAAATGAAAAATCACTTTCCTTTGATTTTATTTCGAATTTATTGTACCGCTAGTTTAGCTATCGTAAATATCTCTCAATTGTAAGCAGATAAACGCACTTAATGCG